>NC_048302.1:58790356-58848725 GCF_013100865.1 Trachemys scripta elegans | reverse complement strand
GACCCACACACACACACCAAGCACTCCCCTAGCACCCAGACCCCCCCCATAAGCCCCCAACACCCCGGCCCCCCCCGGAACCCCACCCCCTTCCCCCGCCCCCCCCTAACAGCCCCCCCCCCCCCCTCCCCCGCCCCCCCCCCCCAACAAGCCCCATGCATCCAGATTCCCCACACACACCTGGACTGCCCACACTCAGATTGCCCCACACAGAATCCTCTCACCCCACACTTGGATCTCTCCCACACTAGGACCCTGCTGGGCTGAGCCTGTTTGCCTCAGACTTGGATCGGGAGCCAAGGCTGGGTGTGCATGTAAGACTCCATCCCTCTTGCTTACTATCTTGGTGCACTTGGTGTGGAGGGGCAGGGCTGGCCCTTGCACTTTGTCAGGGTCAAGTGTAGTCTCACTGCTGAGTCAGCGTCCTGGGAAGGAGGGGCTTCAAGGTGATCTCCCACCTCCATGCAGCCAGTGGCCTGTGCTCCACATTGCCATGCTGGAACTTCCACATTTATTTATTGACAAATAAAGTATGCAGAATTTTAAAATATTGTGTACAGAATTTTTATTTTCTTGGTGCACAATTCCCTCATGAGTAGTTACTCTATTATTCAGAAGATTTGATTTTGAAAGTGAATTCCAGGCTGCCAGTTCATAGATAAACCCAAGAGAACAAGGCATGACTGGAATTAGATAAACTCAATCATTTTCTGTGTTTGAACGATAATGCAATTTGTATCACTAGTCTCCCCACACACACACACACACACCAATTTGCCAATCACCAGGACATGCTTTGCACACCAAATGAAATTTGTGCAAAGAGGTTCACGTAAAACTGTCTAAGTTTGGTGACATTCATGAATAGTTGAGAGAGAAGTTCTTTTGGGCAGTGAAGTTTTACGAGTATTTGTTAATCAAAGCTTTTGCTTCTTTTGGAAAATGTCTGCCGAATTTTCAAAAATAGATAAATTTTGGCAATGTTTCACACCATAAAAGTTATTGCAAAATCCCAAAGTATTTCATTGGCACCACAGTTATGTTCAGCAAATGTTTTATTTATAGCTTTATTTAATAAGTTTCTTCCCCATATTTGGGTCAGGATACCTATTTCCTTCCCCCTGCCCCTTAATGAGGAGGCAAGCTGCTAAAGACCAAGAGGAAGATCCTCAGCTCATGTAAATTGTCATAGTTCCACTGATGTCAATGGCTCTCCTCCAAATCCTCATTGGTTCCCTCTTTCCTTTCCCCATTGGCCAACCAGCTCCTTTATCAAATTCTACAGCACTTTTTTTCATAAGGTTGAAACTGATAAAATTCTATAGCAATTGTTCTAAAACACTACATAACTTACGGTAATAATCATATCCTTCCTTTAAGTTTTTTGAACCATACTATAGCATTCTATGAGTGATACCATTCTATATAATTGCATTCTGTGGGATATATCAAAAACTTACAGAAAGGTTATCATTCTTGATTAAATTCCATAGGCTATGTCCGTAAGGTCCTCTTGTACCCTATGGAATGCCTCTTTTTTGCAGGTGGATTCAAGTTGAATTCTCTATGATTTAACTAAGAGATGCTTGCATTATGGATATGGCCAAAATGGAGTTCAAACACATCACGGCTTTCCTTAGCATAGGGCAATTGGAAGCTGAGTCTGTTCCTTCACCTCTTTTCTTCACAAGGAAGTGCTACTGAAAAGATAGCATTTTTGTGTACATAACTGCTGCTTGTTTATCTTCTATGTTTTTATAATAAGATAGTATACAGAAAAAACAGTTCAATGTAATGTATGTTTGAAAAAAAAATCTACATTTCATGTAGTTTGCAAATAGCCACTGAAAAAAGGCTTTTATAACACCATTCCACATCTTACATAATCCCAAAATTGGCTTTAAATATTTATGTATGGCCTATTTAAAAAAATATTTCCTCGTGTTCCAAAATCTTTCAAAACAAATGGAAGTTGATACCTTTTAGAAAATGGTCCATTTCAGCAAAAATTCAACCATCGTCCTCTTTAGTTGTCATTTAGGGCATAATTGAGCCTCGTAGGCACATCCCATACTAAGTGGCAGTGTGGAACAGCCCTGCCCCAGAGCAAACCTAGGGAGACATTCTGCCAGAATATTTCCCAGAGCTCCTGGCACACAATGACTGTGCTACCCCAACTGTACCCATTTAAAGGATCAGCTTACTTTCCCTCTGGCTGATGTACAACAGAAAAGAGCCATTCTCTTCCCCTCCCCCTCTCCCATCCCACCAGCCGCCCTTTGCAGAATAAGCAGGGAGGGTCTGAAATTTTACCCAGTCCTTATATGGACCACTGAAAGAGAAGGGCAGGCCCCTTACATCACTCCCCTAGACACTGTGTACTCATGACTGGGCTAGAGAGAGTCTGAGCCTGCAATAGAATGATTAGATGTGTCTGTATCAATTTATGACAATTCCTTCATGTCCACTGTTTTTTATCCTCAGCACATTTGAAAAGGCAGCTGTGAGGTTATTAAACCCTTATGGAAATATTCATTTAGTACCAGCAATCTGGATATTTTATTTAACTGTTAATTCTTCATCCAATTTATGTAGCATATTATTAAACTTCTTTTAAAAACTAATTATGTTCAAACTCTGGTATTAACATAGATACTTGCCCTTCCAAACAAAGCAAGAATACTATTACAGTAGCACAATACAAAACCTATGCAGAAGACCTTTATTTTGCCCAAGGAACCACCTGTGCTGAAACCTGAATTAAAAATTCTACTCTACACTAGCTGGGGATTCCTCTGCATCCAAGGAACTCCTCGTTGCCCATTTAGGGAAGGTTTATGGCCTTTTATGACACCAAAGGGGACATATCTTCTGGCTCAGCTCGAATAAGTGGAAGAATGAAGTGTACCACTAGTGCCTTCAAGTTCCTCATTCCATCATCCTAAGGAAAGTTCAAAGCATGATGGCTAGTACGTATGTGTTCTGCTGCTCAGCTCTGTTGGATGGAACATAATGACTTGGTGAAGTGTATTTGAATGTCATCCTTTAAGACCACTTTGCAAACTATAAGCCCTAATACTGTTAGCTAACAGAGAATGTCCTTTATCTCTACTCGTAGGGGCTTGTGTTTTAGGAGCAGAAGATCCTAAATTCTATTCCTCCTATCAATTTTTTTTTAATTAAAAAGATTACTTTGAAATCTGCATGTACATTATGCAGCACAGAGCCAATAAGAGCATGGGTTATCTTTATTGCCTTGAGGAGTAAAGGCAGCCCTTTGAGTTGGGGAGCTCGGAAGTGGCTTTCATCTTAGCATCAAAAAGTTTTCACTCCTCTCTCAGCTATGCACAGGTGGGATGCCAATCTCTTCCCCCCCACCCCCAATGCCTAGCTAGTATTCATAGTGTTTCATGTCTGTGTATACATTGTTGATGTCTGTGTGCCATTTTTACTGAGGCTTAGAGGAAATATGTGCCAAATTACACACAAACTATGAGCTATGATTCACTGCAGTACAGTTTAGAAGCATTTAAAATGAGATAAATGAGAAAAACATGTTTCCTTTAATTAATGTGGTATATTGCAGAACATTTGTTAAATTGAGAAATGATCATGTACCTTGAATGCACGCTGGAAAAGGAGAGACCACCCCTTTCTTGGTGCCAGTAAGACATTTCTATTTCCCGAATGCTCAGCCTTGGGGCTTGTTTCTAGACTGAGAAATCTGTCCCAATTTAAAGAGTCTGCATAGAATGCTTCTGCATGCTACACTGGCAAATGGGATGTTTTTTATTCTCCTACAAATGCTGTATTGCACACTCATCAGATGGGAAGTTACTGCATCTTCATTGATCTTTCAGCCATTTTAAGTTCAAAATGACATATTACCCCCAGTGAATTTTTACAAGTTCCCTACCCCCTTTCAGGAAATCTGCACATATGTTTCCGATGACTGAGCAAAGCTGTCAGAGTTTCAGTCGCTGAAAACAGTATGCAGTATCTTCAATGTTACTGACTGTTTCTATAATTTAAAAGTTATGGATAATATTTGTAATCTGAAAATATATCTGACAGCTGTGTACCTGACCCAGACAAATGACCATATGAATGAATACCTTTTATGGCCAACACACTGTGCCTGATCCTGCTGCCACTGAAGTCAGTGACAATTTGCCAGTCACTTCAACCAAAGCAATATGAAGCCCATTATAGATGTATTATCTTTCAAAGATCTGCATTTCTCATTTGTAAAGCACTGAGGATGACATAAATCTACACTGCACTGGTAAACTTGAAGTAAGAATTATCTTCTTCAAACTTCAAAACCAGGCAGTAATCTTAAATTGTGATGCAGTGATCTGAAACAGTCTACTGGGAAGTTAGGGTGAATTCATACTAATTCTACCCATTGAAACCAGAAAGGTATATGTGGTATAAATTACTGAAGCCTCTGAGTTGGACATGTAAATACAATAGGTATGATAGATTCGGGGATCAAATAGAGGTAGGGAAAAAGCAGTGGTACTCTCCTGAGCTCTGCTCACAAACAAAACTCCAACTAAACTTCAGGTCCAGCAAAACAAGACACATAATTTTGTGGCATCTTCATAATGATCCCTCTCCTGTCTTGCATGGTCTGTATGCAGTGACATCAGGTGATCATGGTCTTTTTTTTTTGTATTGCACGTTTTGGTCAGCAGTGCCTGTTGCTATTCCATCATAATGCTTGAGAGTTAACACAAATAGAGGCAATTCTCACTTCCAAGAGTTATTGTTTCAGGCTGTGTGCAGATTCACACAGGTGACACTGAATCACTTTACACTCCGTGATCTGAAGAGTTTATTTTCAATATTAAAGACTAGAGACTTTTTAGATGGCAGTTGAAGCACAAGATGGCATCACATGATGCCATCCTACTTTTTTTAAAAAAGCCATCTTGTGCCATGTATGAGCCATTGTCACAATGAGGAGATACATTCTCTTAGGTTCCAACCTTTAAAAAAAAGGTTAAGAAAACTCGCTCTTTCTATTTTGACATACAGTATTCTATCTCAGGCAGAGCTGACTGGAAACCACAATTTCTGTCCAGTGGGAAATTCTGATAAGCACAATACTTGTTTTCATTCCAAACAGGACAAAAGTTTGAACTATCAATTTTTCTCAGAATGAAAATTTCTGAAAAAAATTTATACCGAAATGTTGAAATAGCCTGTGATGCTGTTGGGAATAGAACCCAGGTTTTTCTGACTCTTAGGTTCATGAATTAACTATGGGATTCTCCATCTTCTCCCATTTTATTGAAAGTCAAAACCAGTTTTTAATAAAAATATTATGGTTTAAGTATTTAAGAGAACTTTTATTACACTTCTTATTGCTCAGATTGAACACTAAGACCAAAATGAAATAGAGGATTCCATTGTTCTTGATGTGCCTAGCTCTGTCCTCAGATAAACTCCTGCAGCTCTCATTGATTATTTGGGGTGCCAGATTGTCCCCTCTATTTCCAGAGCAGAAGGGATTTCAGATCTGGTGGCTCTGGCGCAGCACAGTCGGGTGCCTTCATGGCATCGTACACCCTTTTTCTTGATGAAATAAGGATCTGATACTCAGCAGTGCTTCCACGGAGCTGGACTTTATTTCCTGGCTCCAGTCACATAATATGGGCCAGGGACTGGACTTGGTGACCTCTCAAGGTCTTATGATTCTATGACCAGAGTCAGTAGCCACCGACCCCGGTGGCTAGTGTTACATCCAACACCACAGCAGCCAGAATATGGGACTCCAGGTGGGTAAGGAGGAATTGTCCACCAACACAATTGGACTCCTGCATGTAAGAATTTGTCCCTCTCTATAGTATGTCATACACACACACACACCTACACAAGTTGACTTCAATGCTTGTCTTCATTTTGTTATGCAAGTAGAAATTATTCAGATTCTCACTGTAACCTGGAAGTCTTAGTGGCGCCACAGGCAGTATTGGTAGAGAACAATTATCTTACATTTCAATCATACTGTGAAATAGGAAATTTCAGTAGCAGTGACCAAAGAAAATGTTGACTGTAGGAGCTGTCTTTGGGCTATTTTTGAACAACCAGACTACAGCAAATAGATTTAAAAAAAAAAAAAAGTTAAAGCATATAAATATTTGAAACAATTGCTGATTTTTAATAAAATATACAGCCTATTCCTTGGAAGGGAAAAGAAAATAATGGCTGAAGGGTCTGGTAATGGGAGATGGAACTGTTTTACCTGTAGGTCACTTTTTCACCTTCAGACCAGGTCAGTAGTAAGCAAGAATCATTATCATTACCAGCTGGTGGCCCACAGATTGTGAAATAAACTGATAATGGCAGTCCGGTCCCTAGGAACAGGCAGAAATATTGTAAAAATGCCACCAGAACTAGAACTCCCAACAAGAGTGTCAATTAATCGCTGAAGTTAAGAACTGAGTAGTAGTGGAGACTTGACTAAACTCTTGTCCCTAGGGATGGTTCCTCCAGAACAAGGATGGGGTAATGTGGGAAAGTTTTGCATTGTCATTGTCAGTGCTATGCTTGTTGTGTGGTTTAAACATAAGACTTCATTCTCCTAGGCCAGTGAGCCCATCCTCTTTCATAAGGGCTAAATTCACTTTTAAAGCAAAAAAAAGGTAAAGAAAACAGCTTTTCATGCCAAGAAGATCAAAGCCAATGCTTCTGTTTCTTAACTAATAATTACATACCACTGATACAAACTTATATGATTCCGCCCCCCCCCCCGCCCATTGGCACTTTTATCAGTAATGCTCTTCTTCGCTCTGCTAACACATTCCTTTAATTTATAATTTGTTCCCAGTGGCTTGAGGTGGGAACAAATATTTATTACTTTTATTGTTTGTTTTTACTTGGCTTCACAAGTATATTTAATCTAGTTACATATGTTTTAAAAACACCATCAAATGTCATTTTAATTCAAAGCCAAGAAATACAGGATTGTGATGTATGAAGGTTGATAAATTATTATTTTTTCTTACTATCACCTCCACAATGTCAATTTAATGTTCTGAAGACCTGCCTGAAGTGCAAAGACTGCATGGGTCAATGGTATACAATTATCTTGATTGAAGCATACATATTACTCTGTGTGTACACATATACATACTATATATATTGGATAGCACATAATGCATAACATAAAATATATACTACACAAAATATTTCTTTCTCAGCTGCTAAGAGAGTATGGGATTCAGAAATACAAATGGAAGTATATGGGTTTTCTTCTATGACAGTCCAAATATTTCATTTCTTTATATTAATATCTGGGAGTTTATTACTCCAGTAAGCTAAGGAAAAAATTAATAAATAGGACCCTTGAAGGGTAAATGCCAGAAAATAATTATTTATTTTGGCATGGAAAATACAATTTAATCAACATTGTTTCTTATTGAAAGCAAATGTTACAGTAAGAAGCCTGAATTTGAACTGTCTTGAGGAGGAGTCACAAAAGCCATTGGGAGAGAATATAAATCAGGGACCACTAAATGTACAAAATCTAGTAAATTTTCTATATGAAAGATAGCTCTTTCTGCACAGTTTGAGGACAGCTCTGGGGGGGGGGACTGAGGAGAGGGGAAAGGAAGAATAGGACTTTCAAGTCCATGACAAGATGCTGTTTGCTGAAAGATACAGTAACTATCCTGTCTGTAGAAGTAGGATTATGATGAGACTTTTTTTTCAAATGCTTTCCCCATACATTTTGATATGTTCTGACTATTTTCTGAGCCAGGTTCACCAGGTAAACAGTTTGGCATCAGATATAGGCCTAAAAAGCTGTAGAAGGACATTCTGTTTGGAAACAATTTTGCAGATGTAGTTCATACTTTCAGTACATCTCTTCCCTTGTTTGTTTGTTTTTGCAATTACTAGTATCACTTGCGTAGATCTTTGCTCAGAATTTTGCCTCTAAGTCTGTATAAAGCCTTCAGAGTCCATTTGCAAGCATTGGCAGGTATAAGGATAGACCATAGATTTTGCTCAGTTCATCATCTCCAAAAGGAATCTCGTTGACTGTAGCAGGATTCCACACACACAGCCAAGAAGGACATGCTGTTAAATGCAGTTTGCTCATCCTTTTAGCCAGAGTGAAAGGCAAGCCTTCTTTCGTCTAACACTTTTTCATTGCATATGCACTAGATATTTCCCCATATACTGAAAACCAGAGGGCCAGATTTTCAGTGGTATTTATGTGCCTAAAAGTGCAGATAGGAACCTAGTGGGATTTTCAAAAGCACCCAAGTAGGTCAGTTGCACAACTCAAATTTAAATCAATGAGATTTAGTTGCCTAATCTGCATAGGTGCTTTTGAAAATCCCACTAGGTTTCTAGCTGCATCTTTCATATAAATGCCTTTGAAAATCTGGCCCCATGATCCTGAGGGATGTAACATACATATCTGATAGGTTTCAGAGTAGCAGCCGTGTTAGTCTGTATCCGCAGAAAGAACAGGAGTACTTGTGGCACCTTAGAGACTAACAAATTTATTAGAGCATAAGCTTTCGTGGACTACAGCCCACTTCTTCGGATGCATATAGAGTGGAACATATATTGAGGAGATATATATATATACACACATACATACCTGTACATTAACTATACACAATTGCTAGTGCTTTCTTGAGTGCTATGGAGAGATCTTGTGGTGCCTTCTTCACAAAGATGATGGGAAGAGGCTCTCTATACCATCTTCTCCTAGTTGTAGTCCAATGTAGTGGGGAACAGCATTTATATTTGATGGTATGCTCTCAACATAGGAAGACACACCTCCAAAATGATTTTTTCTTCTGTAATTTTGCATCTGATGTCCTGTATTTATTCTACACCTCTGTACATGACACAAACACAGGCCTGAGGTGGATACAAATATTAAACAGAAACTGTGTGAAACGTTACACCCCCACAGCACTTGGCCACACGAAATGTGCAATTTTCCTTAATCACCTGTGAGTGGAATCTGTTCTTTAAGTTAACTGTGCCACCCAACCATGTACGTCAATTTTGTTTTTATGAACAGGAGTCTTTGAAATGAAGCTTAATCTCAGAAACCCCTTTCCATAAACCTTCCTGCATTTAGCCACAAGCTGCAGCTAATTTTTACACAACATCTGCTATAATGCAAACTGTCTGGATGAATAAAAGTTAAAGACGGGATTTATAGCCCATGTTCTTCTTGTCTGACACAAGGAATCGTGTGTGTGTGTGTGTGTGTGTTAGCTGTATAACTTGTGGTTCAGACAGCCACACTGTTTCTCTTTCAAATATATATATTTTTTTCCAGTGAGTGAGTAATGTTCATGATCAAGAAGCTCAGGAAGAGATAAATGATGCCAAAGTGGCTCTGATAGAGATACAGGCTTCTGTGTGCAATTAGCTGCTGGCAATGAAGAAAACCTTGTCACCCTTTTTAAATCATCCAATAATGAGTTGCTTGAAAAGGCTCCGCAGCTTGGACCAGATTTCCCTCACTATGGGCAATTAGGAAAGAAAAATAAACCAAGGCAGGAATCTTCTGGCTGTAAAGGAGCTTTGTGCTGAACACACACTTCAGTCCCTTTTTGTATAAAACCAGAGGGAGTTGCTAACAGCACTGACAGTTTGTGTGAGTGATTTATGAGGCTTTTCTTTAGTGAAAAGCTGGCATCCAGGCAAGCTTTGGCTCCTCTGCCATTTGCTTACACTTCTGGTGAATATAAAACTTTATTCTTAGGGACTACTCTTTAAAAACCCCACTAGAAAGCAAAATAACTTGATGCTCTTTAGTGTAATAGGATATTGTAGTTCTCCAAAATAACAGAAAATGAAGAGATCTCAAGGTACATATAATCACACCTGGCGCAACATAATGACATTCATATTCCTGGAAACAAAGCAGAAATTCTCCACTGCCAACCACATATTAAGTTAATCCTCTCTGTTATGTTAACTGCATATATGTTCTTAAAGGTATATCACTGAAGAGTAAAGTGTTACCGCTGATTTGTAGGTGACTTTGAAGATCTTTGCAGAAGTAAAGGCCAATCTCAATGGCCACTTCTGTGAGTATCTCTCAGCTGTTCTGCAATTTTGCTAGCAATAAAATCATGCAGATGCACAAAATTGAAATTGATCTTAACTGTTTTAAAATATAGTCAGTAACTTCTCTCCAAACCAAACACAAACATATAGATAGCTATAACTGTGTGTAATATCATTAGGTAAATCAGTGATTTTAGACGTTGCCTGATTTGTATGCTGTAGTTACACTGAATTTTGATATTATGCCAGGTTTACAGTAGTATAACTCCACTGACTTCAGTAGAGCAGCAATCCCTGATTTAAACCTGGGTAAGTGAGATTAGAATCAGTCCTTAAATTATTTGGGGGTCCTTAAATTATTTGGGGTAAAATTATATCAAGCAGTGACACAAAAGAACATGTCAATCCAAAGTATGTAATATTAAATCTGTCATTTGAGAAACATCAACTGTAGCACCATGCAAAGAATGCATATTAAATGAGAATTCTCAAGATCTTGTGATAACGTACAATACAGACTTTTTACTCAATGTCATGCAACATGTTGAGCTCTCATGTTAAGTTTTAAAGAAGTTTACTTGGCAACAATATTACTTTGTGTGAATGACACCATGCAAAACTTTATATTTTTGTAAAATATATTTAATGTTTATTGAAAACTTCTAAATAAAAGCATGGACATATATCTGTGTGTCAGAAAGAATGCAATCCTGCTTAATTATCAGAGATAATGTACCAGTAAGCAGTACGTGATCTGCATTTAAAAAAAAAAATCTGTATTGTTAAAGAAAAACCACAGAGGCAGAAGTTCCAAGAGCATCAAATATGCTAATCCAGTATCTTGAGACTGGCCATCATCTGAATGAAAACCAGAAAAAAGAGCTTTAAAAAGCCCTTCAGCATAAGCGTTTATGCATAAGAAAAAATAACTCAGCAAAGGGTTTCCAGATTCTGTCAAAATTGTACAATATATTTAACCTAATAAAAGTCTCAGGTCACTGGATGAATACCCTTGTGGAGGTTGCAAAGTTTGGGAGTGTCTTTTATTAGGTTAAATATATTGTACAATCATTATCGAATCAGGCAGGATTATTTTCTTCGTGGCTAAGGTAGCTCTCAAAGAACATCTTGGGATAGATTATCCACCATGCTCAGGTTCTGTTCAGGTGCAGAGAAGAAAGAGGGCTGCTGAGAGCCAGTTACGGCACCCCAATCTTTCATCAGCTGGCCTTCGTTTAAGAACAATGGAAGAGCTTCTCTAATATGTCATTGGCATAAGGTCTGAGTGGTTTTTATGGCATGGTTTATCAGGCATACCACAGCTCTACTGCATCTTGCCCACTCCCTGCTAAATGCCAGAGAACGGCACATAGTAGACCTAGCGGATTGGCAAAGCTAGCTCCTTTTGCTTTAATGACCTTAGTTCACTAGATGACCAGAAAAAAGCAACAGAGGGTCCTGTGGCACCTTTAAGACTAACAGAAGTATTGGGAGCATAAGCTTTCATGGGTAAGAACCTCACTTCTTCAGATGCCATCTGCTCCCAATACTTCTGTTAGTCTTAAAGGTGCCACAGGACCTTCTGTTGCTTTTTACAGATTCAGACTAACACGGCTACCCCTCTGATAGATGACCAGAATAACTGTTAAAAATCATATTGTAGCTTGTGTTGTAAAATTCAAGCAATTCTGGTCATGATCTCTTGCCAGACTACTAGATTTGAGGGCATTCATACCAAAGCAGGATGAATGTACCTCTGCTATTTTATAACACTTCCAGTATTCATCACTTGGCATGAAGTGCATCTTAAGGAGCATTTCAGAATCCAGTACATCCAGTAAACTGACTAGTACTCTATGACCCAGCATCTCAGGCGATACAGACATTTGGCTTGATTTACCTCTACTGATGCATGGCAGATACAAATTGCTACCTGTCCAAGTGGGAGCTATGCTACTGCAGGGGTTCCACAATGGAAGGGCATCTTTAACTTGTGGGTAGGAAACATAGCTGGCAGAGGCAGCCCCATCCACTGCCTCCCACTACTGGGCTGCACCACCCAACTCTCAACCCCTGATTAGGCTGGGGTCCTTTGTTGGGCCAGAACTGAACTTTAATTTTTTCTCCTCATAAGAAACACTTAGAATAGCTTTACAGAAACGCCCACAAGCAAAGTTGCAATGGATCTCTCTCTCAGAACTATATCAGATTGCCTTTAATTTATGGGTCTACTGTTCTGCGATGCTCCTATTGACGACACACACAGTGCCTGCATCTCCATAATTTATACTGACTACCTCAGTAAGGAATAGATCTAAGGGCAATCCTTTAATGGGCTATAGCCAGTTCATTTGAAAGACAATAAGTAGGATATTGATAATTTGATATTCTCTCAAGTCCCTATAGCAAATGATTTAACAAAGCCCTTAGAATAAGGACAGAACATTTTGTTATGGCAGAAGTGAAGACATAAAGGAATATCTATCCTTGGGAATCTACTTTAAGCAGACATATTTAAATATTTTCCTACACTAAAAAGAAAGCTTAAGGGGGAAGAGAGGGAAAAGTCAAATAACCAAGGTGCTACTCTTAGACAAAAGCCTTTTCCCATGTACAAAGAGGCAAAGTAATTTGGTGGCTGGGGCATGGGAATGGGAGCCAGGAAATCATGAATTCTCACTGTGCAGTCTTGGGCATGTCATTTAACCTCTATTTAATTATTCACCTTTATAATGGGGATAATATTACCAACATACCTCATGATGGTGTAATATTAACTAATGTTTTTCCAGCATTTTAAAAATGTAAGAAGATATACAAGTGCTCTGTATTATTGCTCATGCATACAGCTGGATGAATAATCTGTAATGAATAATTTGTTGGACACATTTCACCTTTTACTGTTCCTGAATTGCTGCAGATAAAGGGTAATTTTTCCTCTTTCATTTTTAATTTTAAATGATTTATCAAATGATTTTGGCTAAGAATTATTGTGCTAAAGCTTGTTGGCAAGCAGTTGGTTGAGAGATTTTGATATTAGACATGTCAGCTGTTTTGACTGGATGCCCAGGTTACGTGGTATGTTTCTGTTTCTCGATTAGATGAGTGTAACTCTTAGAATCAGGCTTCTGGTGAAAATAAATACTTACAAATCCAAAACCTTGCTTAATAATTGCTGTTTCAGGTGAAATTTAAACCATGTACACAGGGCCAGCAACAGCCAAAGCACCACTGAAGTCCCATATACTCACTCTTTTTTTAAGGATATCAGTAGAAGCCTTGACATGTCTCTCTGCACAGGGTGACTTCCATTTTTGATAGTTCTTTGACAGAACATTTGCAACAAGCGCACAGTAAGGGGAATTTGTTTTTAAAAATTCAAATGAATAGTCATGCAAAAAGAAATGGGAAGCATTTGTCTAGCACCATTACTCAGGTGCTTTTTTATACAGAGATCTTTGTTTTCATAGCAGTCCGATGAAATGAACAACAGAAGACTTAGACCAAAGATTTTAAAATGGATGCCTCAAGGCAGTTTCCCATATTTTTATTCAGGGGCTTAAAAGTGGCCTGGTTTTCAAAAGTGCTGCGCACTCAGCAGCTCCCTCTGAAGTCAATGGGAGCTAGATGGTGCAGAACGGTTTTGAAATTCAGGCTACTTATTTAGGTCCCTAAATATGGGCTTGGGAGCTGAACTGTAGATAGCTATTGTGAAAATCTTGTCTTGAGGCTGCTTTTAAGCTAATTACAGCAGCAATACATTTAGGCAAATGCAATGTTTTCATGTTGGTTTGAGAGGCACTTTTGGGTTCTTATACAGCAATACAAGTGTGGTTTAGGATTCTTTCTAGTGTTTTAATCAACATTGGACAACCCAAGTTCATGCTAATGGAATGGATTCTAGTCAAGAATCATGTATTTGTCATCCACAGCAACATGTGTTGCTTTAGACAATTTGCACGGTACTACTTGACAGTACGATCTAGGAAAAAAAGAAGAAAACTGAGACCTAGCTGCCACTCTTAAACGAAGACCACATTCAATATGAAAACCTCTCCACCAAACCACTTAAACTATGATATGTTTCCTACAGACAAGGACTTAAAATCATATCATATGTTATTCATTTTCATATCATGCTAACTAGTGAAGACAACAGAAAGCTAAGGTTACTTCCTAACCTAAGAATCTTTCTATTCACTTTTTTTATCCAATTTACTTCTGCAATCTGAAGTTAAGTATACCAAGTTAAGCAGTCATGGTCATAGCTTTTCCCCTTACATTAAAATCAAATTTTAAAAAATAAAGTATTAATTGAATTAAAAGCTAGCCAAGTAACAAAAGAGTGAACTTTAAAATTGTACTTCAGGAGAGGGTTTGAACTGGTGGGTGTGCATGACAGCAGTGGAGATTGAAGCCCCACAACCACTGAACAGCTGAATGATCAGGGCAGTAGCAGTACAAGGTTCCCCACACTGACCTTTCAATATACCTTCTGAGCATGGTTTAGTCTCTGTGCTCATTCATTTCCTGAGCTCTCTGCTGAGACTGCCAACAAAGGCACCAGTGTGTATCAAGAAGATTATTTTATTCCCTAAGGTTATGTCTTCAATGAAGAGTTAGCCCACATTCTAACCATAGGGTTGCCCCTAAACCACCTCATATCCATGCAGAAAAGCCTCTCACCTGGGCTTAAGACTCTTTAAAACCAGGCTAGCAGGTACAGCTGAGGACATAGGCTAGCACATGAGTTTTGCTTCAGCCCAGGCTGGCAGCCCACCTAATTTGTAGTGAGGATGCAGGCTAATCAAGGCCAGGTGCTATGAATCCTCTAGCACTAGCCCACAACTAGGTAGTACTTTGTCTACCTTCTCCTTTCTTCTGCACTGAAAGTAACCTACATTGGTTCAGCATTTTAACCTCATGTTTGCCTTCCCCACTTCTACTGTGCTTCCACAAGAGATGTCCGAGAAGTCCTTCTGGTGGGCAGAAGCTGGCATCAGCCTTCTGATGAAGCTGTGGTGTGATAGCAGCAGGACCAGTAATTTGGGGAAATGTACCCAAAATGATATTTTTATGCTTAGTGGACAGGAAAGAAACAGAGGCAGAGCAGTTAGTTGGCTGAGATATGAATCACTTTGTCATTAAGGAATTCAGACTGCAAACCACATTCTCATAAAAAAGTCCTTGCTGCCAAATGCTGTTTGCTTTCACTCTCAGAACTGTCTGCATTAATGAGCAACTCCATTTGGAAGCTATTTACATATTGTTCTCATGTCACTGCCACAGACAGCAGCTCCATGCTAGTTGAGAGAGAGCACCCTACAAATAAATTCATAGAACAGCCAGATTAAATGTACCACTTAAAACTGTGGCATATCCCACCACTCCAAAAACCTGTAGAATTCAGATTTTGTTGTGCCAAACAATTGTATGATTTTCCCTGCTCAAAAAAGTATGTTAGAAGGGAGTTTTTATTCTTATTTATAGGTAAGTATATTGATTTGAAATACAAAGTCTAAAAGAAGTGATTTCTAAAGTTTGTGAAAGAAGTTTGACTCATGATTTATTATATTTTCAGTGGTTGTGTTAGTGAGGAATGGCCATCAATAATCTTAACTTTGTTAATACGGTTTTTGAGTTGGAATATTTTGGTTGGTTGATTATAACAATATCTGACTTCTGGAGACCTCACTTCAAATCCTGCTTAAGGGCCCAGTTCTTCAAACATTAAGGTAAGTGAGTAGACCTATTCGAGTCTACTACTCACGTGAGTAAAGTTATTCATATGCCTGACTTTTTACAGGATCAGGATTTAAATGTGTAACTGAAGGGGAGTTGGTGGCATCATCCTTATTTCCATATCACAAAACACTACATGGTTCAGCATGAGAATCAGTCCACCCCGGAGAGGACAACTGCTTTAGTAAGGGGTATTACAGGAAATGAAGGGCATCTGCAAAGCTTTTTAAGGAAGCTTAAACAAACTGTTCTGAAATTATTCCTGGTTAAAGCCCAGTATTATTAGCCTCTTATTTTAATGAGCAAATAATAACAAATCACTCATAAAACTTTGAAACCAGAACTTTGTTTTTTCAGCAATAATGTTTTCCTTGTTGGAATTTTAAACTACTCACCCTTTAACCTTGTAGTTTTTCTCCTTGGAGCTGGATTCATGCCATGTAAAACAATGAGACAACTATCATCCCTTATGCTGTAGAAGCTTCAGAAAAAATATGAATACAAGAGACACGTGTCATCCTTTTGTCTGTTGATGAGACATCTGATCAAGTCCTCTAGCACTGCAATTGTGGCTTATTCCTCATCAGTGATTTTGTGCCTTAACTACATAAAAAGCAGGGTGGGAGAAAAATACTTATCTGATGGATTGTATTCTCTTCTCCATGGCTATATATAATTTCTATTGCTGGGCTTATGCACAACATTTGAGATGGTAGTCATGAAGTTCTGCCTCAGAAATGGAACTCCCATGGATACATACACACATCACACATTAATCAATTACACCTGCTTGTAATATTTGTATTCTACTGGAGTAGCCTATGAAAAGGAGTAAGTTCAAATATAATAAAAATGGATTCCATTTTCACTCAACACTCAAACCAAATCCAGACAGAACCTTTTCTGGGACTTAGAAAAGGTTTGAGAATATTGTAACTGAATGATTTTCTCACATTGGATTCTGCCTTCTCTGTGGTCAATTCTTTAAGTCCTTATTTAGGTTTTCAGACCTTCCTTGGACAAAATTCCCACTGAGAATTCAATGGGAGTTTTGCCTGAGATGAGGTGAATTTAAAAACTGGATTTGGTTCCATGTCTGTTTTTCAAACTAAGTTGTTTGGGGCACTATATTAAGCACATAGCCCATGCCAGCCAAACCATCACTTCATCAGAAGAGTAACTAAACAACTTTTTTCTACTTTCTCAATTTTACGTATCTCTGGTCGGGACTGTAGGAGGAAGTACCAAAATTACCATGAGATAGGCTTTTCTCATAGTATTTCCAGCCTATGCAGAAGAAGGAAATACAAGAACCGTCTTTCTTGTGAAATTTCTAGTAAGTTTTATAGGCCATTCTTGCAGATCCAAGAGGCTAAGAGACAGTGCTTTGGTTTGCTGTGGTTTTCTGATGCCAAACCAAACCAAATCTCTTTCCTTTCAGAATCTGCAGCTTCTTTGTAGCCTAGCAGCTAGTTTAGATACTACAGAAGTACTCAGATACTATGGTAAGAACATAACACAAAAATGGCCACAATGGGTCAGACCAGTGGTCCATCTAGCCCAGTATCCTGTCTTCTGACAGTGCAAGAGTTGGATGCTTCAGGGGGAATGAACAGAACAGGGCAATTATTGAATGATCTATCTCCCCGTCGTCCTTCCCCTGCCAGTTTCTGGCATTTTAAATACTGTATCTAGACTGTCATTGGGCTGTGATATAAAATATATAGAAAGCCTACTTCAAGGCTTACTAATGGATTTTTTTCTGATATTGTGATTTTAACTATACCCGTGTAATTCCAGAGCAATTCTGATGTTGCTAAGATCAGAATCTGGTCACTGTTTTCAAGGTACATCTGTCTATATTTCTAGTTTCATATCTAGTCCGTTAAAGTGGGTGGGAGCTTTAAAGATATAATTATGGAAGCACACAGAAGTGTGATTCCATCAGAGCACTCCCCCTTCCAAAAAAAAGTACACTGCCAAGGCATTTTTCATAAGCTCTCTTTAAATGTTTTTATTAATTTATGAAAAATTTGCAAAAAGGCTGAGTATGAGAGGTGTGATAGACCCAATACATAGCTCTTGTTTCATATACTGAATGTAGAATAATAACTATTTTAACAATAAAATCGAGACTTAAGCAAAATCCTGTTATACAATACTCCCTTGTCAAAGAAGGAAAATATAGCATAACCAGCTCCTAGCCATTTACTTTTTCCATTTTTAGTCTTCTGTGCTATAAACCTAGTGCACCCTTTGTGGAGAGAACTAAGTGCCAGAGAAAGGAGTATACAAGAGGAATTTGATACATACCTTTCCAGCTATGTGTTTTGCCCATTCATCTCAAATTTTTTCATTTAGTTCTACATTAGCGTTCAAGCTAGTAGTCTGTCAAATTTCAGAGTAGCAGCTGTGTTAGTCTGTATCTGCAAAAAGAACAGGAGTACTTGTGGCACCTTAGAGACTAACAAATTTATTAGAGCATAAGCTTTCATGGACTACAGCCCACTTCTTCGGATGCATATAGAGTGGAACATATATTGAGGAGATATATATACAGAGAACATGAACAGGTGGGAGTTGTCTTACCAACTCTGAGAGGCCAATTAAGTAAGAGGGGGAAAAAAAGAGAGAAAAAAAACTTTTGAAGTGATAATCAAGATAGTGTGTGTATATATATTTCCTCAATATATGTTCCACTCTATATGCATCCGAAGAAGTGGGCTGTAGTCCACGAAAGCTTATGCTCTAATAAATTTGTTAGTCTCTAAGGTGCCACAAGTATTCCTGTTCTTTTAGTCTGTCAAAGTTCACAAATATTTTTCTTTTCAGTTGCGTTCTCTTTGTCTCATTTTATTTACCTGTGATGCTGACTGGGATAAACAGAGAGCTGTATCACAACTTTTCAACATACTTGGACTAGATTCATGTCTGGTATAAACAGGCATAGCTTCATTAATGTCAATAGAACTGTTTGATTTACCCCAGCTGAAGATCTGGCCCTCTCATGTGCATCAGTAATTTTAGTTGATTCAACTTTTTTAGACTCCCTCTTGTTTGATTTTCTCCATTAATTGGAAAGCAGATTACTTTCCCCAGAAAATATAGGCTTCATTCTGGCATATTCTTCTCAGATTCATTAGATGTGTCAGTGCTATAATATTGTCTTCTTTAAAATGTTTTCCTGATCAGTTAAAGATATCTGGGACAAAAATGACTGTGTGGGGACCTAGCTAGATTAGCCTTTGTTCCTAGCACTGAGTACGGGGCAGTGTGTAGTCTTAGTATGAAATTCAATATATTTATAAAATTAAATTCAGAAGTGATCTTTATGACCATCTAGGAAGTCTGACCTGCATAACAGAGGCCTCAGAATTTAAATTTGATATGTACAGTAACTCCTCACTTAAAGTCATCCCTGTTTCATTGTTACGTTGCTGATCAATTAGGGAACATGCTCGTTTAAAGTTGTGCAATGCTCCCTTCTAATGTCGTTTGGCAGCCATCTGCTTTGTCCACTGCTTGAACCAGGTGGACCGGCAGCCCCCCTATCAGCATCCCCCTATCAGCTCCCCGCTCCCCTAAGTTCCCTGTGCAGCAGCTGCCCAGCAGGCTAGCAATTGCAGATGTCCCTCCCGCTACTGCCATGTGCTGCTCCTGCCCTCTGCCTTGGAGCTGCTCCCCTAGACTCCTGCTTGCTGTGCACGGGGGAGGAGAAGAATGGGGGGGGCTAATGTCAGGGTGTCCCCCTCCCCCATGCTCCTGCACCCTGCTTACCCCATTTTCCATAGAGCAGGGGGGACTCAAAACAGTGCTCAGGATGGAGGGAGCTTGCTGGCTGCAGCTGCCGTCTCAGCAAGCTGATCTAATTAACAAGGCAGTGTACTTAAAGGGGAAATGCGCATCTCTTGCTCACACACATGGTGTGTGTCTCTGTCTCTGTCTGCAATGCTGTCTCCCCTCCCTCCATTCCTGCTGCCGTGTAGAGTGTGAGAGTTAACCTTTGAGGGCTAAGCCAATTGCTAGTTCGTCATTTAGCAGTAAGGCATTCCCTGGTAAATATCCCACCCTCTGACTCCTCCACCTCAACCAAGTTTCACAATCATCATCACTGTGTACCAGTATTAAATTGTTTGTTTAAAACTTATACTGTGTGTGTGTGTGTGTGTGTGTGTGTGTGTGTGTGCGTGCGCATAATTTTTTTTCACCAGACAAAAGTGGGGAAAAAAAATTCCCTGGAACCTAACCCCCTCACTTACATTCATTCTTATGGGGAAATTGGATTCGCTTAACATCGTTTCGCTTAAAGTTGCATTTTTCAGGAACATAACCACAACATTAAGTGAGGAGTTACTGTACTAAATAGCTTGAGTCAGTCAAAGGAAATGCAAAATTACCAATATGTCTTACATTTGTGTTGTACAATAACTGCCCATCTCTTCGTGGAAAAATACAATTGCTAGTGGTTACTCCCATCATAACAAGGACTTAAGTCTGAGCAATACAGTCAGTGCTAGGGCTGAGCAAATACTTTGGAATGAGTCATTTATTCACCCAATTTAGCCTTTTCTCCTATTGGCAAATTACCTACAGACTGTGAAATGCTTCAATTTATGTTTGGTCAAAAAAGAGTCATCGCTTAACTGTTCTAGACAAATATATTTGCCACAATCCAGTGCTAAAGGTGTGTGATTGGTCACTTAAGTAATGTGTTACTGTTTTTTTGGTTAGATGACACTGCTTTTTGCCTGAAACAATTTAGTCATGGGCCCAAAAATGTGAATTCTACAAGACTTGAGAAAACAAAACTTTGTTCACATGAATGTTGATAAAAAGGGGGCTGAACATGGTTGAAAGGAAATTCCACTTAGAAGTTGCCAAAATGTTTGCATGTCATTTTTCTTACTCTTTGTCCAGTACCTATTCTCCAAGAAGCTAAGTGCTTCACCCGATGGACCATGTGCTACAGTATCTTAGCTAGAGGAGCAATGGTCCCAAGATTCCTCCTGAAGCTAAAATTCATACATAGCTATTTCACCTCTATACTGTCACATTTAGTATGTTTACTGTATTTAAAATGCTAACAGAATCATGATGGATCAGTAGCATTGTTGTCTGGTGTGCTGTCGTTCATGAGACTCACACTCAGGAGTGTCTATAGGACTCTTTGTCTCCCAATTGCTGCTTAGTTGAATGGAGGAGCTGAAATGTTGACCAAGTCAGGAGAGAAAGGGGGAAAGCAGAAGGTCTTAATGATGGGGTGAGTTTTGTCTACATGCAAGTGCTTTAGGGCCAAAGGGGAACATTCCTGTTTGCAAATGCTACTTTTAAAAGTACTATGTAACTTAGCCTAGATCTCTTTCATATGGGTGTACTAGCAATGTCTACACTTAAAAGGCTACAACAAAATAGCTGCACTGCTGGAGAGGTTCTCCTATTGCCATTGGTGTAGGTAATCCACCTCCCTGAGTGGTGGTAGCTAGGTCAATGGAAGAATTCATTTGTTGATCCTACACTGTCTACAGCAGGGTTTAGGCTGGCTTAACTACGCCGCTCACGGATGTGGATTTTGCACACACCCCTGAGCGACATAGTTAAGCCAGCTTAATTTTCTAGTGTTGACCAGACCCTAGATTCAAGTCTAAATTCAGGACTATCTCTCAGCTCACACTCAGCTGCTGTAGCACTGTACATGAAGACACTACTGTGCCAGCAGGAGAAGCTCTTCCATTGACATAGTGCGGTCTACATGACCGGGTTGTTCCATAGAACTACACCGCTCAGAGGTGTTGGATTTTCCTACCCATGAGCAACATAGCTATACCAATATAGGTGTATAGCGTACACCTGGCCTAAGTGCATTGCAGAGATGATCCTCTCCGTTTTGGGGAAGAGGAAGTGTAAAGACAGCATCAACTATGAACTCCATATTAGGCAGCTAATCATAAAGAAACATTGAGAAGAGGGTCTCAGCCACTGTTCCCTCTAAGCTGTGTGTGTGCACGCACACAGATCCTAAACCCCACACACACAGTGAAACACCATGCACACAAAAATTTGCACAGAAGCACAATTTGAACAGAAGAATTTTTTTTGTGCACACATCCTGTCAAAAATTAGAGGGAACATTGGTCTAAGCAAGAACTGGGTCTATGCTGCAAAAAACTGCAGATCTTCATTTCATTTTTTAAAATAACTTTTTGTTTCAACTGTGTTCATGTCCTTCTTGTGTTCCCTTTCCATAAATATTCTAATGAACAAATTTAGAAGCAGAAATGTTTGTGGAAGCTGCACATTGCTAGTGAATATTGGAGAATATTGGAGGGTGGAAATTTCTTTCCTCAATCAAAATAAAATAAACTTTTAACAAACTGTTCATGAGCAATCGGCAAGAATTATTTGCCAGACTTTAAAGACAAATTATGATTGGCCTTTATGTGGGTGTTAATGAGGTGTAAAGATGCAAGGAGCCTTCCTCCCCCCTGCATGATGTGCATAAGGGACAGGAACAATTGCAATCCCTGTGCTCAGGGTTGCAACAGGACTACAAGTCACCTAGTCCTTTGGTGTTGTGCACATCATGCAATAGGGCATAAGAGCCCCACATCTTCTGCACCAACCAGTGGTACCAGTACCATGAGGGGACTAAGCTGCACCTTCTCGAGGGGTGTAGCAGATGACTGGCTCCCCTTGCACACCAGAGGTCTCCTGGAAGAAATTCTGCCTGTAAACTGTTGAAAACAGGGTACTCAAATTATTTTGAACAATAAATACATTTGGAAAAATTCCCATCCATTTGAGGACAATTCACAGAGAAAAAGAGGCAAAAATTAGCTCATTAAGTAGTTCTTCACAAATTCTTTCCCCAGCTCCAGTTGTACTCTTCTCTATCACAGAATTTATTGTGATAACCAAGACATCACTGACTCATAGGTATGTCTGTTTGGGAGGAGACGGTCTCTGACCAGCAGGGAAATGGTCTCCCACAATGGAAGAATAGGTGAAAACCCCATTCCAAGTGTCAGCACATTTCTGCAATGCATAGAGGCTAGACTGCTTTGAGTGCTCTGTCTTTCAGGACAGCCTGATAGGAGAAAGGTCCTTGGATCACACACAGATCCAGTCATACGCATACCAAGGAAAACACACATAATCAAATTAAGAAAGTTTGTTTTTATATCAGTACAATTTATAGTGATATAAAGTTGACAGTTTCTAGGCTCAGGTTTATCCTCCATATTTTTCCTGGATGTAACCCATTGTTTTCTCAGCCAGAAAACAGCACTAGGGAGACTCCTGGGTATTGAGCAGTGCCCTGGGCCATCTTCCTTGGTAACGAGTAGTGGTGGTGGTATCTGGTCTTCAAGTGTGTTTCTATCTAAATAAAATAATCAAGAGTGTCTCCTCTAAACAATGCCAGTCAAATAAAAGTATGTGGCGTGCAGAGCTGTGCTATCTGATACTTAAGTGTGTGCCAGTTTTAATGCATTTCAAATATGATAAAACATTTAATTGAACTATAAAATAAACATTAGGTTTGGATGGTGTGCTTCCTGAATCCTGAGTCTCTTGCCATAAAGGGGCACATTTTCAACATGTAGCTGTCTCAGTTTAGGCATGAGCAATATTGTGAACGCAATCACTTGCACACACAGGAAACAGTGACACTCCACAAGAAATTATCCAGACCTTTAAGTTTACTAGCAGTTTTCTGAATCTCTATGCTTAAAGCTGCAGTATTGTAAAGGTGTTTGGTACCAATCCTCAAGGATAGGGCTCTGAACACAAATCTCCTCCCACAATTACGTAGGAAAGTTATATTTGTACCCAATTACAAACAGAAACAGGGTTCCAAGGAGGAGCGCTGATAGCTTTGTTTCTCTGGAGGGAAGAGCGAAAAAATAGCAAAGCAGGCTCTGAGCTGCTGTGCCTTTAAGAATAGGGGATAGAAGAGCAGAGGTCTGGAGCCACAAAATAGGGTGGGAAAGGGCAATAATCAAATAGCACAGCAGTACTGGAGAAGGAGTTGAGGTGTCCAGGAAATGGAGCTCTAAGAGAAAAGGCAATAGCAGGGGTCCCACAAAGAGGCAAGACCCTGTACCAATTGACTTTGTGGGGGGGACGGGGGACTGCAACTGATTTTCATAGGGATGTAGGGCCTCAATAATTGACTTTAATTGTTTTGCAGGAGCCCATTGGTTGTCCACAAAGTGTTTGGTACAGGCCTTAAAATATGCCCTCATAGAAAGGAGCACCTGTGATCAAGTGGAGAACACAGAGTTTCTGGGCAGAGGGATTTCAAGTTTAACAGCGCACACTTCCTGGAGTCTTGAGTATCTTCAGGGTCAGCAGCCAGGAGTTAGTTAATAACACATTACACTAAGAGTTACAAAGGTGGGAGATTCACCACTTAGTTGAACAAGTGGAGGTGGATTTGCACACGTGGGTTGTTGCCAAAACACTGCATACATAAACCACTAGTGGCCAAGCTCAGGGAGAAGCTTTATGTAAAGCCAGAAAGCTAAGCAGGGGCCTATACAGCAACTAGTGACTGAGGGTATGGTTACACTTGCAGCTGTACAGCGCTGTGGGTTAAACCTGTCTTCGTACAGCTGAGTAGGGAAAGCGCTGCAGTCTGTCCACACTGACAGCTGCCAGCGCACTGTCATGGCCACATTTGCGGCACTTGCAGCAGCATTGGGAGCGGTGCATTATGGGCAGCTATGCCACAGAGCAACTCTTCCCATTCTGGCGCCATGGGTTGTGGGAAGGGGGCGGAGGGGGCGGGGCATTCTGGGTCCTCTCCCAACACCCCGTGATGCATCGCTTCGCATCCCAGCAATCCCTGTGTTTCCGTCCACATTTGGCACCATCTTTCAACGGTTTCTGTGCAGCGCGTTCTGTGTTCCGTTTCGGTCTGCGGGAAATGGAGCCCAAACTGCTGAGGAGTATGCTGACGAGTCTCGCCAGAACATCACGTTTGGCAGTCACTATTCCAAAGTGACAGTGAGGAGTCTGACGATGATAGCGAGTCGCGTAACTCGTATGACACGAAATTACATGTGGCATTCATGGACATGCTCAGCACCGTGGAACGCCACTTTGGGGCTCGGGAAACAAGCACTGAGTGGTGGGATCACATCGTCATGCAAGTCTGGGATGACTAGCAGTGGCTGCAGAACTTTCGGATGAGAAAAGCCATTTCCATGGGACTGTGTGAGGAGCTCGCCCCCACCCTGCGGCGCAAGGACACGAGATTGAGAGCTGCCCTGCCAGTTGAGAAGCGGGTGGCTATTGCAATCTGGAAGCTGGCAACTCCAGACAGATACCGATCGGTCGCGAACCAGTTTGGAGTGGGAAAGTCGACCGTTGGAATTGTGTTGATGCAAGTTTGCAGGGTCATTAATCGCATCCTGCTTAGAAGAACCATGACTCCAGGTAACGTGCAGGACATTGTGAATGGCTTTGCACAAATGGGTTTCCCTAACTGTGGAGGGGTGATAGATGGGACGCATATTCCTATTCTGGCACCACTCCACCTAGCATCCAAGTACGTTAATCAGAAGGGGTATTTCTCTATGGTTCTCCAGGCGCTTGTCGATCACCGTGGGCATTTAATTGACATTAACGCAGGCTGGCCTGGAAAGGTGCATGATGCACGCATCTTTCGGAACACTGGCCTGTTCAGGAAGCTGCAGGCGGGGACTTTTTTCCCAGAGCGGAAGATCACAGTAGGGGAAGTCGAAATGCCCATTGTGATCCTTGGAGAACCCGCTTACCCGTTAATGCTGTGGCTCATGAAACCCTACACAGGGAGCCTTGACAGCAGCAAAGAATGGTTCAACTACAGGCTGAGCTGGTGCCGAATGACTGTGGAGTGTGCTTTTTGCCCTTTAAAGAGCCGCTGGCGATCTCTGTATGGGAAACTGGACTTGGCCGAAAACAGCATCCCCACGGTTTTATCCGCATGCTGTACCCTCCATAATATTTGTGAAGGGAAGGGTGAAAGATTCAGTCAGCCATGGACCTCCGATGTTCAACACCTGGAGGCTGAATTTGCACAGCCAGAGAGCAGGGCTATTAGAGGGGCCCAGCACGGGGCTGCAAGAATTAGGGCTGCCTTGAGGGAGCAATTTGATGCTGAAAACCAGCAGTAATGTCTGTTGCCCTGCATGGGAGTGAAGTGCAGTGGTTACAATGTCAGTAGGAATCTGTGTTTGCTAAGCTGATTTGCAGTGCCTGTTTCTTTCCTGGGCTAAGGTATCTTTTAAGGTATCTTTTACTTAATGCAATAATAAAGAAGGTTTTCAAAGCCAAAAAATTCATTTATTGAAAGAAACACAACTGTTTGGGAATCAGAAAGGGCAAGGGGGTGGGATGGGGAATGGTACAATCATAGATTTGTGTATGTCCTGTCTGGAGTGCTGTGCAATGAGTGCTGCACTTCAGGATGGCTATACTGCCTGGTGATGGGAGTTGAGTGCAGAGGGTAAGGGTCGTAGTTCTCAGGGCTGGTTGGTGAAGATACAGGTGTTGGAGGCAGCTGATGGTGGTAAGAACCCGGATGTTGGGGAATGTGGGTTGGAGGTGACATGGGGGCACAAGGGAAAGAGTTTTGGGACAGGGGTTGCGGGGTGGGGGGGGGGGGCGGGCATGGTAGTGCTCTGCCTGCATGGCTACGAGCGCCTGGATAGAGTCCGCTTGGCGCTCCATGATGCTTATCAGCCGATCCGTGCTTTGCTTCCAGTGCGCTGCGTTTTCCTTGCTGATCCTGCTTTCGCTCTCCCTCCACTCCTGCGCTTTTTGATTCTCTGTAAGAGATTGATGCATCACTTCACGCAGCACGTCTTCTTTGCTTTTTCGCGATCTCTTCTGGAGTTTTTGCAGTCTCTCAGTCAGTGATAACACGGACGGCTGAGATCTCAAGGTTGCATCTAAAGGCAAAATGCAGAGTAATGATTCCCCCACACTTAAGGAGGGCACACACAGTCTACACAATAGCATAATTTTCCCATCCCAAAGAGAGTGCACATAACCCACAGGAGCCCCAAAATGGTGAGTTAGGGGGACTGATTGTTTCAGGGCTGTACTGTCCTCTGGGTTTCTGTGCCTTGGGGAGAGCCAACAGCTGCAGGGGGCACCTACACTGAACGCTGTCCCAACATTTTCCACAGGAGTTTATCCTGGAAGATATCTCGCTGCTGAGAGTGACCTGGGAAGCAAGGGAGGGTCTTCTACTGCAATCCGGCTTCCGCCCTGGCCCATATGCAACTTGCCTGTGTGCAGCAATGGTCCCCCCGCCCCTCGCCGCACAGTGGCATGGACACATTAGCCTGACTGGGACAAGGACCACGGTGGCTCTACCAATAAACCTGCGCAAGCGCATTGCCCACGTTCTGGATGAGACTTTCAAAGAGATTACCGAGGCCGATTACCACGATGTGATAGACCACATCAATGTGCTATTCTGCATCTAGGCATGCATGCAGTCCTAACCCTCCTCTCCCAAAGTGCCCACACCGAAAAAATTCCTTCCCGAAAAAAAAGCCGCTTACCTGCTCTTCTGTTTGTCCTCCACCAAGTACCGGCCGCTGTGACTGGCTACATTCCTCCTGGCTTGAGAAGAGCTCCTAGCTGCATCCCTCCAGGGATTCCGGAGTGTCTCCCCCCGCCCCAGCACCCTCACTCCCTCTTTCCTCCTCCTCCCACTCTGAAGTGTCGATGGTGGTGCTCGGAGTGGAGGTGGAGTCACCCCCAAGTATCGCATCCAGCTCTTTGTAGAAACGGCAGGTCGTGGGGGCAGCACCGGAGCAGTGGTTTGCCTCACTGGCTTGTGGTAGGCGTTCCGCAGCTCCTTCACTTTAATCCTGCACTGCAGGGCGTCCCGGTCCTGGCCCCTTTCCATCATGGCTCTTGATATCTGCCCGAAGGAATTGTAATTCCTATGGCTGGAGCGCAGCTGGGACTGGACAGCTTCCTCCCCTCAAACACTGATGAGGTCCAACAACTCGCCATTGCTCCATGCTGGGGCTCGTTTGGCGCGTGGAGGCATGGTCACCTGGAACGATTCGCTGATAGCACTCCATACCACACCGGGCTGAGCAAACAGGAAGGGGATTTTTAAAAGTCCCGGGGAATATAAAGGGCGGGTCTGACGGTTGGTCACCTGAGGCCAGGGCAGTAGAGTTCGAACTGATGAGCAGAGTGGTTAGAACAGGCATTGTGGGATACTGCCGAATACTTCTGGAGGCCAGTCAGAGCGCATTGGGTGGCCACACTGGCGCCGCAGCGCAGCAGCGGCAGCGCAATACTCTTTATTCCTCTCGGGGAGGTGGAGTACAAGCAGCACTGTAGCCGTGGAGATACAGCACTGTATGTGCCTTGCCAATGTGGACGGGCAGTGAGTTACAGTGCTGTGGGTGGCTTTATTGCGCTGTAACTCTCAAGTGTAGCCAAGGCCTAAGTGACTGCACAATCTGGTAGTGTAAACCATGTGCCTATCTCTTTTTAAGAGATCTATTTGGGGGTGGGTAGGAATGAGTTGTATCTCAGTCCTTGTTGCTAGGCAGATGCACAATTAGCTCTCCACATTCAGAAGTTTCTCAACTTGGGTGTGGTAGTTTTGAGTATGCTCAATAGGTTCCCTGTTGCTGGTCTCAGACTCCATGAGGGCATAGGTGATGACTCTATGGGTGCTCTAGGGCTGGAGCCCCGCTGAAAAAAATTAGCAGGGACTTAATACCCACTGGCAGCCAGCTCTATCCTCATCCCCCCTCCCCCAGTGCTTCACATCCTGCAGATCAACTCCTTCCCCTCCTTCCCAGTGCCTCCCGCCCACTGCGATCAGCTGTTTCACAGCATGCAGGAGACACTGGGGGGGAAGGGGAGGAGCAGAAATGGGGTGTGCTCAGGGGAGGGGGCAGAACTGAGCGGGAAGAGGCAGGCTGGGCCTGGGGCAGAGTAGGGGGTTGAGCACTCCCTGGGTCTGGAGGAACCCAGTGCCAATGCATGAGGGAATGCAGTCAGGGCAGCTGCTTTACAAAAGGCCATGTGCCCTGTGTGGGCTGGGAGAAGCTGAGCCCAGGAGCAGAAAGCAGGCTGTTTTCGCTACCTCTGTAGCATTTTGCAGCAGGTTAGTAATATTGTTAACCCGCCAACAGGGAGGCCCTGGCAGTGTTCATTATAGAAAGGGGGAAAGTATTTTTATTTTAATTGTATACTTTGAATATTGTTTGACTTTTAGCCAAACTGTTTTAGTTAAATTGTCTCAACTAGTGTGATTCACCAACTTTTCTTTTATTTAAATGTGATAATGGGGAAAGAATCATTTATTTTGCTAGTCTCCATTTTGTATTTTTCTTGTAAAAGGTTTTTTTTTTTTTAATCTATATACTCAACTAAATGGTTAATTGGTTAGCTGATTAGCTAACCGTGATTTCAGCAGAGGAGGAAAAAGAATCTGCATGAATTCCAGCTAAAATTTTTCAACAAGCACATGGAGGGAAGATGTTGCTTTTGACTCAGTAAACTGTATAGATTTTGGTGATCGAAGACTGTGTCTCTAACTAAGACTCAGCTGAACTCTATGTAAGCTTCTGGGAACACTTGAGTTCTTATTTAGAATGTTACTAGACAGTGAGAACAGGCATTTGCATGGCACATTTTACTCAAGGTTTAGTACCTCTCTGTAACAGGTCCCTGCAGGGCTCACCTGGCTTCTACCCCCACTGGGCTGAGAAAGTCACCCACAAACCTTGGTGCAGTTCTCACCTGGTACTTTTATTTACAGGTTGTGTTCCCTCCACCAGACATATAGTCCCCTTCTTACCATCCACCTGCAGGAGAGAGGGGGCAACTATCTCTCTTTGCTCCCCCTTTCCAGCTCCTCCCTGTGGCTTCCTTCCCCTGGGGCTTTTATCCAGCCCCAGCCTGAAGAGGCAACAGCTGTTCCAGCTTCCCCAATCAGGGCCAGGTGCTCTACCCAGTTCCAATTCACCTCCCTTAATTGGAGCTGGAGTGACAGAGGGTTGGCTAAGCAGTTTTCTGCTTAGCACCCTGTCACACTCTTTTAGATGAACACTGTAGTGCTGCATTTTATTTTCCTTTTTGACTCACCCCGTCAAAGAATTGAAAATGTAATTCATGCTCTTCTGCATCTTTGCAGACAATATGGTACATAGTCTATTTACATTTTGGCATGAAAGCATTACATTGTTTGTGGTTCTTCTGGTCTCAGTGCTAACGTCTTTTGGGTAAAGTCAAAGAAAATTTGAGGCAGATATATCAAGCCACAGTCATTTGGCTGTCTAATGTTTTATAGTTCCCTCCTTTCCTATTAGTTATCAGTTCTCTATTTTTTTTCATTCAGTGCTTCTAAATGTACTGTTCAAGTATAGAATTTTCTGTTAGATCTGTTTGATATAGATGTTGCAATTCCTTTCCTTTTCTTGTCATGGGAATTAAAACATTCTGCAAGCCACTGCTTCATGGTAAGGTTGATGGTCTGTTTGGAAAAGTTTCTCTTTAGGATGACATGTTAGAAAAAGAAAAATTAGGTGATACCCACTTTGCAATCTTAGACATAAAGAAAAGGAAATTCATAAACTAAACCAATTTGGAATGCCAACATTTTTATTATCTCCTCCACTACACAAATTATCAAAGCTAACAGCCTCCAGATAGACTCCCAAGAGATAAATTAAGTTTCCTTCTGACATGCAGTGGAGTGTTTGTGAGAAATGAATGTCCAGGTTCTCTATATTACAAGACTAGGCACATATACATAAAGAAATCATATAGTTATTTACCAGTATAGATTGATCCCATCCCTGCAAGAGGATCTGTGTATGTGAAACTGCCCCTCCCCCCCCACAAAAAATACATATAGAACCATGCAACAGCTTCACCCATATTGATCTGACTTCAGGGCCAAGGTGCATGTTAGAAGTTAGGTAAACAAATGGCATGTTGATGCACATTTAGGAACGTGCCTTATTTTTGTCTCTATCCTGCTTCCTTAGGAGGTTTACAAAGGATCCAGAGGAAGGGGCAGTCCCAGGGAGCATAAGGGCAGGGAACCAGTTCAGAGACACAAGCCCTCTGTGTTCAGTGATATAAGACCCCAAATTCCCTGGGATCCACTGGTTGTGTGGTCTTGACTATCTAGTCCCAAAAGTGAGTATTGTCAGGCACATTCTACAAGAAGAGCATCCATGGGGTTTCCTTTCTTCTTTGTGGGTAATTCCAGTAGAGGAGATAATTAGCCCTAAGCTCTTTATAATAAAATAAACAAGGGTAAGTGGGGTACATCTGTAAAAGGGGGAAGGCTTGGTTGCACAGTACAAAAGGCTCAGAGAAATTCCATGCAATTCTTGACAATGATAAGGCTCCAGCATGCAGATTCTGCCTTGGATGTATTAAGATAGTGTTCCACTTTTTCCACAACAGTGTGTGCCCAGATTTCATCTCTTTATGGACCTTTGACTGAGGTCAAAGAGGATTTTACTACTAATTTAAATGGGAGCTAGGTGCCACATGGGAGTTTCTAGTTGTCCACTGATGGTTATTACAATTATTTTTTCTTGTGACTGCTGTGGTCAGATGTTTGGCTGCACGTGTGTTCTTTCTGCGTGCTATACTGACTCTGGCCAAATGGCCTGTACAACAGGCTCCAATCGAACGGCCCAATAAATCCACAAACTTGGTTGGTAGTGAAGGAACTTGGTCAGGTTTATTGTTAACGAAGCACGGTCCTAATGTTCTGGCTCAATGGTTATAGGTACACTAACACATTGCACACAGTTGCAATGGACTAGCTTATAAAATGGCGGGACTTTCCATTATCCCCTCAGCCAGCCAAAGACACTCTTTCCGAGATATCTTTTTATACATTAATACTGCTCCTCTGACGTAGTTAGCTGAAACCCTCTGATGTAGCCAGTTACCACCCATTACCTTGTACATTTTTATCCATTAAACGGTTGTCCTGACCTCATTTTTAGGATGGGTCAGTGTGTGCCTATCTTTGGGCAATGTCTTTGGTATCGAGGTGTTTTGGTACCACCTTTCTGGAATGTGTTTGCATATGTATTCTTATGCCTAGCACCACTTAGGAATGTGTTTTTGCAATATTAGCCCTGTTCTTGCCAGATTCTGTGAGCAGGGCCTGCCTCTTGCTTGCAACTTAACTTTGCTTTATATCAGCAAAGTTTTGACTACTTTAGCTCAGGCCTCTGATACGTGGGCTTATGTTTCAGGCCACTACAGCTGCATGATATACGTTAACTTACCCAGCTCAGTTTTATAGTGGGGCCACAATTCAGCAAAACACTTAAGCATGGGCTTACTTCCATTGAGGTGCAGCATAGTACTTAAGCACATGCTCCACGTAAAGCATGTGCTTAAGGCCCACTACAGTCCATGGGAATTAGAGTTTAAAATTAATCAGGTGGTTAAGGGCTTGCTGCATACAGAGGACTTACTGAATTAGGATCCTGGGAAGTATTTGGACTCTGTGGATTGTAATGTTATGCAGTGTGAAATGGTTTTTGTCAAGAAAGAAGTATTGAATTGTATAGTGTTTTCAGTTATGATATAGTTATTTGCCATGGGAAAGTGTTGTACCAAGTAATGCTAGGGAAATTTACATGTCATTTTTAAAGGGCTGTGTAACAGAACAGACTATCATAAACTCTTTAGAGGAGAAACTATGCAGTCTTTTGTGTTTACATGGTGCCTAGCACATTATGGATGCTAGAGTTAAACAATTATTTAAAAAGATAACTTTGCTGACAGAGGAGATGCTAGTTTTTAGTATCAACTGCATGGTGTCAGACAAATATAACCCTACTTAAGTTTACACCTGGGCCTTTGAGTTAGTGATTTTTTTTTTTTTTAAAGATGGGACCATTTTATATCCTATTTTTCAATCCCTGCCTCCTTTTTGGCAAGAATTCTTTTCTATCAAATACAGCGCAAGCAAAACTGTTCTGTATGAATGGAGCAAGAGGACTTAATTACTGCACCACTTACTTCTGCATTCTTTCTGTGCAAATAATCTAAAACAAGCATGAGTGTCAGAGCACAAGTTGTTGACAATTAAGATTTTTAAGAATAGCATCTGAATTTTTTTATACAAAAATCCCTAAGCCTTACTTTGTCATAGCTAAAAATAGCTTGCTTCATGTTCAATTAACTGTTTTATGCAGTTTTATCCCATTAATAAAATATTATTAAAAGCAGACACCTGGCTACTTATGTTTTATGATTTTTACATTTCAATTACTGCTTCTTCAAACACAAGCCATATGTTGCCCTCCATGTAGCCTTTAGTTAAAAGGAACAAGAGCAGAGAGTTCACTAATGAAAGAAATATACACACTGTAGAACCTGTCACTTTGAGGCTATGCCCTGAGTGTTGGCAGAATGAAGACTTCACCCTCTTTGTAAATGAATGAGATTTATGAGGGAGAGGTGGTGGTTTCCTACAGATTATAGTTGCCAAGTTCATGCAAATTCAGATGGGAAGGCAAATTTCAGGGAGTTGTAGAGCAAATTGCAGCCCCAGTAATTAATTAAATCAGTGATTGCCAGGAAACAAGGCTTATCCCCAAAACCAGTATAATCTAACATTCAAAATCCACCAATGGTGGATTCAATGTAGTATCTAAAGAAAAATGCACTCCTTTAACTGGGGTGATGGGTACAATACAGTCCATCTAATTAAATTAATTCCCTTACCCTGCAATCTCTTGTTCACACAAGTAATCCCTGTACACGTGAGTAGCCCACTGAAGTGCTTATGTAAGGAGAATAAGCCAGTAAGCAGACACCATGGTCTGGTCAATAAGGCACTGGACTGAGAAGCAGGAGACCTGCACTCTATTCTTTGCTCTATACTGCCTTACAGGGTGACATTAGGTAAGCCCTTTCATCTCTCTCTGTGCCTCAGTTCCCCCATCCAGAAAATGGCAACAACTGTATTGCTGACCCCAGTATTCAAAAATCATGTCAGCCTTTTAAAAAAAATTGGGAAGTAGGTTAAAAATCCATGAACATAGAAAAAAAATAGATTGGTCGGGGGGGTTAATTTGCCTTCTGGTATTTGGGTCTCTAGGCTACCATAGATTCATGGTGTTTCAAGCTTTTCTTTGTGAACTATAAAAATCTAGAATCTGCTTTTAAAAAAAAAAAAAAAGTGAGATTCCCATCTAATCAAATGCTTTCAGGAGCTGAGAGACCAGATATCTTGAGTTGATCACACTGTAATAATGTAACCAAAGTCACTCTGTGTTGGGAGTAAGCCAGCTACTTCCAGCAGTCTGGTACCGTGCCTTCGCTACTGGGAGATTGGAGACAAGCATTTAGTCACTTGGCTCTTCCGGCTTTAGCCCTTGATGGGTTCTAAAAAACATTCACGTGTTGAGCAGCAGAAGATCATGCTGATGAGGGCTGCAAAGAGGAAGCAAAAATGTTCAAATGGCCTAGGTACAATTACCATAATGGCTACAAAACATGAGCCCAACCCTGCCCCAAAAGGCAGTCCAGGACAGTGGTATAAGGAGTCAGGGTAGGACCCCTCTGCCAGCAATAGGGTGTCTGTCTCTCTAGTTCTCAGGCAGTCTCCGCTCTTGAGCTAATTATGGCACAGCCTTCTCTCTACAGCAGCTACCAAACTGCTGCCTCCATCCTCCTGTTGCTTCTGCTCCCAAGCTTGGTACCCTCTGACCTTAGCACATTGCTTCCTTTTTCCATACTCGTGGCATTGTGGCACTCTTTCCTTCCCCCTCAGACAAGCTGGTGGGAAGAAGCTATTGAGGCTCTGAGTTCATTACAGCAATACTGAAATTCCTTTGTAAAGCCTTTGAGATCTCTAGCTGAAAAGCATTTATTTAATGGGCAAAGTATTATTAAGGGGTTGTGGAACTGGCTCACTTTGTTCGATCAGGCAGTGTTTTGCAATAATATTTTCCCTAACATTGTAATCCTTATAACAATTTCACATAGGGTTTCATCACTCACTATTCACCACATTTAAGCAGGCATTTTCCAGCAAATTAACCAGAGAGAATGAACAGGTAGAGACAAGGTGCAGGAACAATATTGTCTAAACACATCAAGCCACATTCATTCCTGGTGTAATTCTTTTAAAGTCAGAGTACCTCTACAGTTGCATTCGACCCACTGTGCTTTACATTTTACCATTTGGAACGCACATTGACTGTAAAAGCTGTTTTACAAATAAACATGTTAGCATGTGGAAAGTTATCCTTAATAGAGTGTGCAAAGGGTCTTGGCACAAAAAAGGTGTCTGATAAAGTGCATTCCAAACCAAAGCTCCAAATTAAGTATTTAAGAATGTCTTCCAACAGGGAAAAAAGAAAAGAAAAACCAAACAGTTGGCAAAAGCACAGATGAATCGTGAAACAGTACATTGGGCTGCCAAAGTCTCAAAGAATCCTCTTATGTATAATATACTAAACCCACCAAATAAAAGGCATTGTAAATTATGGTTGCAGATGTTGGTGGACTCCAGAGTTAATTCTAAGCCTGTTAAAACTTTGAAGACTATGTGCCTGATTATCAAAAAATTTGAAATAGAGCTGCAATTTGTCAGGGCTTCAAAACTCCATCAGTTGAGCACCTTTAGACTTCAGCCTGTGGACTCATTGGTTTTTGAGGCTCACTCTGCCCTTTGCCCATTATGCTTTCAATGAAAAGTACCAAAACCCAAAATCAGACCAGACCAATGTGCCAACAGAAGAATCCAGACTAGTCCAAAAGCAAGCAGATGATCTGACAGAGCTATTGAGACCATAAAACTTCATAGATTTGAGAACAATAGATCTCATTTTTGCATTAGGATTGTTTGGGCATGGTTGCAATACCACCTTATTTCCCATAAATAGTACTTCTCCAAAAGGGCTGAGGCACTAGTAGAGTTGGTAATGTGGGGAACAGCCACTGCTCTTGTTATGTGTATTTAAAAGATTCACATCACCAGAGCTGTCAAGACAGTACCCATCCAGATGCTGTGCTTTGATGTCCCATGATATTTGTATGCTTGGCCTCATTTTGAGGTGTTAAGCAGCCACCTCTCTCACTGAAGACCCAATTGCACTTTTAAAAAAAGTCTCGAGAGAGAAACCCCAAGGATGATAAATTATCAAAACTCTTAATTTATAATATTACTCTTTTACGTTCTGAAAAAAATGATCTACATGGGGGAGGGAAATCATGTGGGGGCCTGCTTACATAGCAAAACAGATAACTGGGCCCAGGAAGGGTAAGGGAAATTCTTTGCCCTGTTTGATGCAGGACATCCGACTACTTTACCTAATGGTCCCTTCTAGCCTTAAAAATTTAGGCATCTATGGAAGTTAGTATAGCATTTAGTAGTAGATATAATAAACCAGATTCTCAGCTTATGTAAATTGATGTAGGTCAATGGGGCTATGCTGATTCATACCAGTTGAGAATCTACCCTACTGTAACTTGATGGGTGATTGGAGATCCATACAATCCTAGAGCAAAAAGAAAGAGAATTTAGTAATCGAAATAGTGCTGTTTTTCTAAATAAATCTACCCACTCTTATATTTGTTTGATCATTTTCCATTTCCCTTGCTGATCCTAATTCTTGAAATACTTTGCTGTTTAAATAAGTTAATCTTTTATATACATCTAAAATCTGCTGTGATACATGGGGTGACTTGTTTAAAGCCAAGATAATAAAGGAAAGTGTGTCTATCAAGAGATTCTTAAATATCGAATGCAAGTTTTCTGATAAAATCCTGAAGCATGACAGTATGGTCCAGCACACTCTAAATTATGCTAAATCCAATAAATCAGATTATATTGTCTCTAGTGACTTCTACCCAGTCTTTAAATACATTACCACTCCTCATGAATCCATTCCACTCAATAACCAGCTCAATCTTCAGTCCCAAGGCTCATTTTAGTTTCAACAATATATTGCCTTTGCAGTATAAAGAGAAGTTGTAGGAGAGAGAAGCTGTAGGAAGAAGTTAGGCCTGTTTACAAATGAATCTCCTGTAGTAATTAACTCAGACGTGTAGGGTGGGTGCTTATTCTGAACAGTCAGCATCCCAAACACAACCAGAGTTTTAAATCCTTCCAGAATTCAGTGTGCTAGGAGCAGAAATGTTCCCAAAAAGTTTAAGGGTTGTAATATAGCCTGTTTCATCTAAACCCCTTATATCGCTTATTGCTTTTCAATTGCTGGCAGACCAGTAAAGTCTTGAATTTCAAATTGTAAAAGAAAGATTATGCCCCTGAAGAGCCTGGCTTTGAGAAGTCAATAGTGGATAGAGCATGAACACTGTTTACTGACCCCAGCCCTCTAATCCTTGCATAGTCAGAACGCTGATGGGCCTTCATTGGAGTTCTGAGTGTAAGCATAGTGTAGGATGTGATCCAAGATGAGATTAACTAAGTACAGAACCGTTTACACGTGGATGTTGGGAGTCAAGCCATCATGACCGCATGTTAACGGATCGTGGGTTAAGAGGGCCATGCTGAAATATCTTAAGATATCCACACACACACACACACGTACGTATAATTATCTAGGATTACATGCGTATGCACAGCATCCCAAATACTGCAGGCCTATCTGCTAACGGCGTTTTGAAAGAATATAAATTCAAATGTGTAATCTAATTAAAACATTATTATTACTACACAGGGGTGAAAGTAACTCAGGACACTTACCGGTATGGGGCGTGGGCGGCTCTGGCCCCTGGAAGGGGTGGGGCTAGGGGGTCAGCATCCCCCAGCCAGCCCTTCCAGGCCGCCTGGTCTGTGCCACCCTGGGTTCCCGTGGCGATTTAAAGGGCCCCCCACTCCAGATGCCGCTGTTGCGGTAGTGGCGTCCAGAGTCCTAGGCCCTTTTAAATCACCAGCCCCGGGGCAGCTGCTTCCTTTGCCCTCCCACTGCCTGTTGGTGGCCGAGGGGGGGCAAAAGGGGCAGAGACCTTAAAGCACTGCAGGGTCCTTTGCTGCGGCAGCGCTTTAACATTGCTGCCCCTTCCCCCACCCCGGTCGGCGGTAAAGACGTACAACACGTTTCCGCTCCGCACTTCCTGTCAATTTCTACGTCAGTGAGTTAGTGAGCAAATCTATAGTGCTACATAGCAAGTTCCTGTACCGCGTGTTAACGAGTCTCACGTGTTAAATAGGTAGCATTGAGAGGCATGGCGCTACCGCGCATTAAGTGGATTCACGCATAAATGTATCATCCTCTTGTTAACTCTTCTCTAGTTGGATCAAGAGCGCTGGACAAAGGGAAGGCACCAGCGAAATAATCTGGGACCCTTTTAGATATTTTAGAGTGTGGAGACTGCAAATAGCCCTTCCCCCTCGCAAAGTGAAGGCTAGTATATAAAGTATCTGAGATATAGATTCACAAGCTGAAGGATCATGAGTCGGAGCCAAAGCTGCTGCTTTCCCCAAGAGAAAATAGCAAATGGCCCTGTGTCTAGCATTATAAAACATCTGGTAACACTATCAGGAGGGGGACTGCAAAGGATACAATTTAACAGAGCTGCTGGGAATTTTTTATTACATTTATTTTCACAAATCATAATAATAAAATGTTGGAGTTTACGCAGTTTAGTTAATGCTTTCGGAATTTTATTAATCAATGTCTCACCATTCATAAAAAAATGACACCTTTTAAAACCAGTGGAGAGGAACATTTCCAAATATTTCCAGTCAAAAAAAAGCCTTAAAACTCACATTACATGTATTTTAAACAAATCCCTCAGGGAGATGAGTGTGAACTCTGAATTATCTTAATTACCTTTAAAGCCAGAGATCAAGGCCAAAAAATGCAAAGTCAGCCTAAGCTCTTGCTGCAGATTGTTGAAGGTGCTAGAACAGCAATAAAACAGTGACTGTGTGCAGCAGACCTTTTTTGTGTCCTATGTCTAGGTCAGTCTTAAGCGCCACTAACAAGCGTGCCAATGCAATAGCAAACAAAAGTGGGGACATGATGAGGAAAATGCCACAGTCCCTTTGGATGCTTTAATTAAACTAGAACCCTTTTGGCAAAGAGAGACTGGAAACCAAGTTCTGTCAAATTTGACCAGCTGTAATGTCCAGCAAATGTATTTTCTTTGTTTGTGAAGAAGGCACTTAGAGCACTATTCATTTCAATCCAGTAGCCTCTATGCAGCACTCAAGACCCGCATTAAGATCCAACTCCTTTACCCAGTGCCTAGCACAAGTAGCTGGGATGAACACTGGCATTTTAACAGAGATCTAGGGAGAAGTGAGAAGGCAGTGTGTTCAATGAGAAAGTTCTCTGCTTCCACCTATCTCCCCCTTTCTAATAGTAATAAATGAATACTAATGCTTAAGATGCTGGGAAGCAGGCCAATATTATTACCTTCCATTACAGAAAGGAAACTGAGGCATGGGGAGATCCTAAATCATACACTGAGTCAATGGCTGGGAAAGGAATCCAGGAGTCCTGACTCTCAGTCCTGTGCATTAATTACAAGACTAGCCATCCCTTTTTAGACCTACAGTGATTTCTCTCTCTTTTCCTCATCTTAGTCTCAGGCTTGGTCTACACTACCCCCCTAATTCGAACTAAGGTACGCAACTTCAGCTACGTGAATAACGTAGCTGAAGTTCGAAGTACCTTAGTTCGAATTAGTTCGAACTTACCTTGGTCCACACGCGGCAGGCAGGCTCCCCCGTCGACTCCGCGGTACTCCTCTCGGCGAGCTGGAGTACCGCAGTCGACGGCGAGCACTTCCGGGTTCGACTTATCACGTCCAGACTAGACACGATAAGTCGAACCCAGAAGTTCGATTTCCAGCCGTCGAACTACCGGGTAAGTGTAGCCAAGGCCTCAGTCTTTATCCCATTTATTTTTTACTCCTGTCCCTTTCCCTGCCTGGCACCTGTCCCTTTCTATGCATTTGCTATTTATCCACAGGCTTCTTTCCTTCAGTGATCCAATCTCCTCCTCCCCCTTCCTTGAGTCCTTTCTCTCCCTGAATTTTTTTGTAAGCCCTCTGCTTCTGCATGCCTCACATCCTGACCACCGCTTTGTGATATGTTGCGTCTCAGGGCCAGGAAGCATTAGTGCTAGTCATCTATCCCAATTTTTGCACCACTATGCTGCACTGAGAGGCACAGTGTGAACAAGGAAGCTGTGAAAAAGGGAAAAGAATGGATGAGAATGGCTCGTCTATCCACTCAGAAGCTCTGCAAGTAGCATCTAGTAGCTGAGAGGAGAAGCTGAAGAGGAAGCCCTATTTCTGCCCTGCAGCCTTGTTGATGCATGGCATTTCAGCTGTCAGAAATGAGAGTGAGGGCAGAGACTCTCTCTATATGAGTGACACTTTGCAGCTATGACAGTTATGGTTTGTGATAGACCCAGACCAGTTGGGAACAGCAGAGTAGCAGAAGAGAGATATACTGGCCACTGGATAAGTAGTTTTCTGTTCCCTGAGTGACCAGAGCAGGGGCTGCTCCAGGCTAATAAACCACCTGACTCCAATTAACCTGCTAAGAGTCAGGTGAGGCAGTTAAGCACCTGACTCTAATCAGGGCCGGCTCCAGGCACCAGCCCACCAAGCATGTCCTTGGGGCAGTACCTGGAGGGGGGCGGCGCGGCGCTCCGGCTGGTTGGGGAGAGCGGGGCCCCGGCCGGGCTCGCCGCCCTCCCCTGCCGCGCTCCCCGCCGGGGGTGGCGGGCGACTTTTTTGCCTGGGGCAGCAAAAAAGCCAGAGCCGGCCCTGACTCTAATTAAGGCCCCTCTGATGCTATAAAAGGGCTTACTCCAGTCAAGCCAGGGGGAGCCAGGGAGCCAGAGGAGAGGAAGTGGGAGCAAGAGGTGTGCAAGAAGCTGAGAGTGAGTAGGTGTACTGTTGGAGGACGGAGAAGTACAAGCATTATCAGACATCAGGAGGAAGGTCCGGTGGTGAGGACAAAGAAGGTGTTGGGAGGAGGCCATGGGGAAGTAGTCCAGGGAGTTGTAGGTGTCGTGCAACTGTACCAGGAGGCACTCTAAATGCCTGCACTCTAGCTGCAGTCCACAGGGCCCTGGGCTGGAACCTGGAGTAGAGGGCGGGCCGGGGTTCCCCCCATACCTCCCAATTCCTGATCAAACACAGGAGGAATTGACCTGGACTATAGCTTCTACCAGAGGGGAAGGTCTCTGGACTGTTTCCTGACCCACACGGTGAATCTGTGAAGGGAGCAAATCCGCCAATAAGCGCAGGACCCACCAAGGTAGAGGAGGAACTTTGTCACAGGTTATTGAACATGCAATTAAATTAACATAAAAAAATTAGGCCCCACAGTGTCTAATTCATCCCCTGCTCCTTCTCCCTTCAGTACAGCAAAGGCATCTACTTACCAATTTCTCTGTTTCTGGATTGGTCCTGGGGGTGTATGGTTGCTCCTGCCAGCTGCTAAGGCAGGGTTATGGACCTGGGGAACTACCATTTCTGACTGCTGACAACGAGTTGGGTGGTTCTAGTGGGTGATGTTCCCAATGCCTGCTAGAGATTAGCACCACTCCCGCTGTCTGCCGTTTCAACCTGCAGGGGAATTTAGATAGCAAAAAAAACTTCATAAAATTACCAAAGTTAGCATATAATCCTTTCAAAATCCTTAATAACCCCAGGAGGTCTGGATCTTGGTTTGAGAACTCATCCGAAAGTCAGTCAGGTAGTGCCCCTCCAATACTGTGTTGAGTCATTTGGTTCAACGTGACTCAAAAGGGGAAAGTGCCTTCTATTGAATCACCAGCATCACTTCCTATAGCACCAAGATCTGACCAAGGTCAAGGTGAAATCTGGTGAGTGAGTTGATATAGCGGCTGCATTGTCGTCATCATGACCAGGTGCCTGGAACTTATGTGGTTCTTGAAATGAAACAACATTCTAATATTAATACACTATTTTAATACTGTATAGCCTTTTTTTTTTTGCAAGAAGCAAGTGAATCAAGGCAAACCTGTGACTCATTTATATTAAGGCAATAGCTACATCAGCTATGTAGCAACCAGACACTGGGGAGTAGATGGTACATTGTATGGTCAGTAGGATACAGAGTGGGATCTTTCACAGTTATTTGAAATACAACCATGCTGGTGGAACCTGCGTATCGGACATGTCTTTGGTAATATATGTGAAAGGAGCTGGTGGTTCTGGGACAGCATTTATAAAGATTACAGTTGTTATGAATTAGCTGTCTTGCCGACAGTCTCAGCAGAGATAAGACTGAACTGATCCAAAGGATGCAACGCTGGGTCCATTGAAATCAATAAGTGTTTGCCATTAAGTGTTTCACCCCGTCTTCACTACCACTGGACATTTTGAGGCCTTTCTGGACCATGTTTGAGACACACATTGGTGGGGCAGTATGAAGAAGCATGACCTACTGCTGCCTTGACTGTATTTGTCCCAGAAACAAAGATCTTCCTTTTTCCAGGATTGTCAATGAGGAGATTTTTCACAGGCACTAGATTTCCCTTAAAATAATGTTATTAGAAAGCCATTTGTTGTATGAGTAGTGAAAATATGGTCTGAGTGCAGACTTTTAAAAAAGAAGTCTGAAGTCAATGTTACTCTGCAATGCATAAGGTCATTCAGTGGCAATTAAAAGATGGTCTAGAGAAAAAAGCAAAGTTTAATGATCACCCCACTCTTCAAAAGGAGCTGCACTTCCACAACCAATGCTTAAGTTTGTGGGAGACCTTACTCTCTGGTGCACAATGGCAGCAAAACAACTCAAGGTCCTTGTGAGAACAGCAGACCATGTTGAACATATTTTTCAACCACACACACTTCACGAAGGAACCATTAAGATGTTGTGTACACACTCACTCCAACATCACAGCTAGTATTTAGATGGGTAGAAGTTGTTGAATCATCACCAAATCCTACTGAAATCAACTCTAGAGCTAGTCACAATGGAAAACAATATTTACAAGTAAGTTTACAAATAGATTTGAAGAAAAGGGCCAGAGAAATTATTTACAGTGAATCGTTTGACCCTGACACCATTCATAAAAGATAGCTCCTCATCCCAGCTGTTTTCCCTGCTGTCTAACTGAATTTTCAGTCACATCAGGCTTTTCAAGAAGTTCCAGGATGCTGCTGCAACAACAACATTTGCTGTGGAACTCATAGCCTTTTCCATTTTAGGATTTCAACATACTTATCAATAGAGTTAGCTTTACACCTGCTCAGTGAGGGAAGTTGGTATCATTATCCACATTTCACAGTTTGGGTAACTATGGTTTAGACAAGAAATCTGTGCCAGAACCAGGAATAATAATAAATACCTAGCTCTTATATAGCACTTTTCATCAGAAAATCTCAAAACACTTTGCTTTACATTAGCCCCAATTTACAGATAGATAGTGAAACAGAAGTGACTTGCCCAAGGACACACAACAGATCATTCAAGTCCCCTGATGCTCAAGCCCATTCCTTAATCCATAAAATCATTCTTTTTTGGGTGTGGCTGGGTCTCTTGAAGATCCTAAACGCTTAAGAGTACACAGCCCCAGTCTCCTCTTCTTGCTGACAGTTGTAGGCCTTTGCTCCCAAACGATTCTCTGCTCCTGGTCCAGGCCCTTCAACATGCTAGGTTTCCGGGTGAACTGGCTGGTCCCAGATAATTTATAGGTGCACTTATGTGACTAATGGCTGGTTTCCAAGAGGCCAGACTCCCCTGTGTCTGGTTTCTTACAAGTATCTGCCCATCTGCCAACCCATTGGCTCTGGTGACAGAGCTAAGCCTCCCTGCCCCTCTCATGTCAGACAGCAAGCATGTCTTGAAAGACAATAGCATTAGTGCTAAAACAGTTCAGTTACTATGTGTCATGCTGCAGCACTGCAAGTGGCTAAAAAGTCCAGTTTTCAGGTGGCAGTCCTTGCCACTGATGGTGTAGGCACAAGCCCAGAGCCAGAAGACGAAACTGACACACAACCAGCACTTGAGGTGTGCTGTGCTCTCTTCTTTACATTCTCTCTCTCACTCAACCACCTCTTTGCACCCTGGTGAATGACAGTCCACCAATGTAGCCGGTTGCTAGCTGCCTCTTCTGAGCTTGCAATGCAGATGTTGAAGTTTTCAAATCCCTTTTGTAAACATCCACGAACCTGAGCTTAGGTCATCCCAGTGGCCTTGAAGCACCACTACTTCTCCATACATGCATCCATCATGTGTCTGGTACAGATGACTGAGCCAGCCAAGACTTTTTAAACACAGATTAGTGAAAAAGCAAAACTGCCAGGCCTAATCAAGTACTTCAATCTCAGAAACGTTGGTTTCCAACTTCACTGTATTTTAAATATGCAGACAGCAGGTAAGGAAGGTGTTTAACCTTCTCTCATGCCTCCTATAGGTGGCCTAGGTCTCTCCACCATACAGCAGCATGCTCAGGACACACCTGGGATCCTGTATCTTGGGATTCAATGGTAGCTTCCTGTTATTCTACATGCACTTGGTCAGCTTCACCAATGTGGTGGCTGCCTTTCTGATGTGAGAATTAAGCTTGTCATCTAGGAGACAGGTCATTCAATACAGTTGATCCTAAATAGCAGAACTTCTGCACAACTTCTGTCATAATGTCAGCTGTTAAAACTTCTGGTGCAGACAACACACCTTGTCTGAGACAGACAGTTCAAGTTCATCACAAGCTAACACAAAGATATTGCAAAGTTTCTGGAATTCCACTTCACTATGTGTGACAAGCACAGTGTTGTCAGCAAAAAAGAAGTTCTCTTAACAGGTGTTTAACCTTGCTATTTGCTCTTAGACATGCAATATTGAAGAGTTTACCCATCTGATTTTGCATCTGTTCTGGAAGAGAAATCATGACCAAATCAGCAGAGAAAAAAAATATACTAAAAAGAGAGTATTAGTGCCAAAACACCTCCTTATTTGACATTGCTGCAGATTTCAAAGCTATCAGATTAATCACCTACAGTGTAGCCTTCATGCTGTCATGAAAGGATGGAATGAAACTAAGAAGCATTGGGGGAAGCCAAACTCTCCCTAGCAACTGAAAGAGGCCTTTCAGCTGACCAGGTGAAAAAGTTTTTGTGGGATTTATAAAGGTTATATAGAGAGGTTTTCTTTGTTCTTGAGACTTTTCTTGCAGTTGCTTTAGTGTGAAGACCATGTCGACAGCTGATATATCGGCACAGAATCCACACTGACTTTCTGGATATATACATTCAGTAAGAACTTGCAGTCTTATTGAGAATGACCCATGCAAATGCCTTGTCAGCAACACTAAGGAGAGAAATTCATCTGTATCTGTTACAGTCACATCTATCTTCTTTACTTTTATACAGTGTTATGATAATGGTATCCTTCATGTCTTGCAGTACCCCTCCTTCCCTCCAAGCAAGACATGGTGCAGATATTTAAGCACAACCTGTCCTTGTTTCTTCTACTAGAATTCCATCTTTTGCTATTGCCTTTCCTGATACTAGAGAGGCGACTTCCTTCTCAAGCTCATTTCTAGATGGCTGTATATCAAGTTCTTTGATATTCAGGAGCCTGAGGATTACATTTAGCGCCGCTTCTGAAATAGTGATTTTACATGAATCAAGTTTGTGATAGTGTTCCTCCCAGTATTACATCTGCTTGTACAATCCTTTTACCAAAAGGAATGGCTGAAGCTGTATAGACACTCATTGTGTGTGTTCCATGCTGCATCAGCATTCAGGAAAAGTGCAAACAATGACAATTTCCCTGATAGTCATAGTAAATTAGAAACACCTTCCTTGGTCTTTTGTGTTGTTGATGTTAATGCGTGGGCAAAAGGTTTGTTTGTTATGATGGAATTTCTGTAGTGAAAGCCTGATTTTGCAGCATAACAGCACAGGGTCTATGTCACAGTCTGCACTGTGAAAACTACAAGTATGGAGAACATTCTGTAGGTGTCTTCTGCGGATGCCAATTAAATCCACTTGGTGCCAGTATCCAGAGCCAAGGTGTCTCCACGAGAACTTCCAAAGTAGGTGTTGCTAATGCACAGTCCTCGGTGGATTCAGAGCTCCAGTAGTTGTTGCCCATTGTCATTCATTTTTCCCCACTCCATGATGGCCAATGCACAGTGGCCACACACACCTCATGATCTGAACCAACTCTAGCATTGGAGTCTCCCAGCAGACAGAGTTGCTCTCCTGATGGTGGCTTACTGATAGAACAAATCCTCCTCTTCAGAAATGCAGGAACGTGTTGGAGTATCTATACTGATGATATTGGCAATGCCAACTGTAGTAGATATTCTTAGCGATATAAATGTTGCAACAGGACATTTGACCTTTGATGCTAATGAGTTTTTTAACTGCAAAAGCCACCCTATGTTGACACTGATCTGATTTCTTTTTTTCACTCCAGAAAAAAGTTGTAATTCGTCTTGTATAGAGAACCTCTGTTAGCTAGTCTGGTTTCAGAGAGAATGGCCATGTCATTGTTAGATTTCTCCATCTCTCTGTAGATGTTGGCAAAACTTTCTAGAGTCATTGACCTTCTCTAGGCCATTTAATGCACTGGTGCACATTGTCCTCACATTCCAAACAACATGTTTGAAGAGAGCGACCATTGTACCTGCACCTTTGGCATACACGTCTGGGCAATGAAAATAAGAAGGCAGAGGCTTACCTTAGGATCAAATCCCTCTCCAACACCTCAGTGATACTGACTGGATCCATAGGCTCGGACTCCAAGATGTTTGGAAGACAGCACAGCTTCAGGCATTGCCTGAAGAAAGAGCTGAGTTACAGTGCCAACCACCTAACATTTTCAGACTAGGTTCAGGGTTTTCTTCTCTAGCCTTTGTTCAGCCAATAACTATCTGCAAGGCAGCAACACTAGATGGAGATTGTGCCTTTATGGATATTGGTTTTTATTTCAATGGGTATTTGGCATACCTCATGTACGATACCCTTTATGAGCTGTAAATTCACTACAGTAACAAGAACTGCGTGAGAAGACCAGTTCACCCATGTAACACATTTTGGCATTGCACATGTAGACCAGCACTCTATTACACTGGTCTACAATTTTTGAGAAGTCGTCTGCTTCAGAGATAACATGTGCTATTTATTATGTATTTTGATGTGCTGAATTCAAATATGACAATTAAAATAACTGATTGGCTACTGTTTCTAAGATATTTAAGTTTTTACATTTTATGTCTATGTATATTGTGTAGATAGTAGAGTTTTAATCATAAATTGTAAACCTAGGTCTTTTCATGTGTTTATGGTTGCTTTACATGATAAGATTTCACCTGTCCTGTTTATGTAACACTTTAAAAATCAGCAAAAGGGTTATATAAATAAAATTTATTATGAAACAAAAGGCAAAAAACTATTATGTACATAATTTAGTCCTATTCAGTGTCTACTCGGCGCTTCTTGGCTTGTCTCTTGTATTCATTAAAAGGAGCATCTCTTGTCACTGTCCAGCAATAGTCTGCAAGCATTGATGGGCTCCCTTTGCCCTGATAGCGTTTCTCCATTGTTGCAATGTCCTGGTGAAAACACTCGCCGTGCTCGTCGCTCACTGCTCCACAGTTCGGTGGAAAAAAATCTAGATGAGAGTGCAAAAAATGTATCTTTAGTGACATGTTGCAACCAAGGCTTTTGTATGCCTTGAGGAGGTTTTCCACCAACAACCTGTAGTTGTCTGCCTTGTTGTTTCCGAGAAAATTTACTGCCACTAACTGGAAGGCTTTCCATGCCGTCTTTTCCTTGCCACGCAGTGCATGGTCAAATGCATCATCTCAAAGAAGTTCATGAATCTGAGGACCAACAAAGACACCTTCCTTTATCTTAGCTTCACTTAACCTTGGAAATTTTCCACGGAGGTACTTGAAAGCTGCTTGTGTTTTGTTAATGGCCTTGACAAAGTGCTTCATCAGACCCAGCTTGATGTGTAAGGGTGGTAACAAAATCTTCCTTGATTCAACAAGTGGTGGATGCTGAACACTTTTCCTCCCAGGCTCCAATGACTGTCGGAGTGGCCAATCTTTCTTGATGTAGTGGGAATCTCTTGCACGACTATCCCATTCGCAGAGAAAACAGCAGTACTTTGTGTATCCAGTCTGCAGACCAAGCAAGAGAGCAACAACCTTCAAATCGCCACAGACCTGCCACTGATGTTGGTCATAGTTTTTGCACCTCAAAAGTTGTTTCATGTTGTCATAGGTTTCCTTCATATGGACTGCATGACCAACTGGAATTGATGGCAAAACATTGCCATTATGCAGTAAAACAGCTTTAAGACTCGTCTTCGATGAATCAATGAACAGTCTCCACTCATCTGGATCGTGAACGATGTTGAGGGCTGCCATCACACCATCGATGTTGTTGCAGGCTACAAGATCATCTTTCATGAAGAAGAATGGGACAAGATCCTTTTGACGGTCACGGAACATGGAAACCCTAACGTCACCTGCCAGGAGATTCCACTGCTGTAGTCTGGAGCCCAACAGCTCTGCCTTACTCTTGGGTAGTTCCAAATCCCTGACAAGGTCATTCAGTTCACCTTGTGTTATGAGGGGGTGTGGTTCAGATGAGGAGGATGGGAGAAAATGTGGGTCCTTTGACATTGATGATTCAGGACCAGAAGTTTCATCCTCTTCCTCGTCTGACCCAAGTGAGAATGATTCTGGTGATCAGGAACCAGCAGTCCTTCTCCGAGGGGGTACTGGGCGTATAGCTGATGGAATGTTTGGATAATGCACAGTCCACTTTTTCTTCTTTGACACATCTTTCCCAACTGGAGGTATCATGCAGAAGTAACAATTGCTGGTATGATCTGTTGGCTCTCTCCAAAACATTGGCACTGCAAAAGGCATAGATTTCCTTTTCCTGTTCAACCACTGGTGAAGATTTGTTGCACAAGTGTTGCAGCATATGTGTGGGGCCCACCTCTTGTCCTGATCTCCAATTTTGCAGCCAAAATAAAGGTGATAGGCTTTCTTAACCATAGTGGTTATACTGCGCTTTTGTGATGCAAAAGTCACTTCACCACAAACATAGCAGAAGTTATCTGCACTGTTCACACAAGTACGAGGCATCTCTGCTCACTTTGGCTAAACAGAAATGTGTCCCTTTGCAAAATCAAACACTGACAAATAAGAGAGCACGACACTGTATGTTTTCTAGAGCTGATATAGGGCAATTTGTTCAGCAGAGTGATGTAAGCTTCATTATGATTGCATCATCCATGACTTCTAGGAATAACATGATGCAATTCATATCATGTATGACGCAATACCAGCTTCAGATCGCATTATTCATTGTTTTGCCTAAAAAGCAAGTACTGTCCAAACCCAATCATAGATTTATTCATAGATCCAGTCAAAGATGTATTTTGGTCATTTCTGGTTTAAATTGAGATCCCTTCCCTTTATAACTCACTTATCCTCCACCATTCCCAAGTCAAGGGTCGTATATACTGACCCAGTAGCATATCTTGAAAACTAGAGCCAATCAACAATTTTAAGCATCATTTTCGTTCTCAGTGACCCAGAATTAGTAAAGTTTGACTACATTTATTTCAGAAGTATTTTGGCTATAGAGCAGTGTTATTTTTAATGAGAACTCTCTTGGGGCAATGGTAATGGGACATGGAGTCTTTCACTTTTACCGCTAGTCCTGCCCAGGTTAGTAGTGGAGTTTAAAAGCTGTTATCAGCCAATGGCAGTTTGGTGTCCTGAATGAAATGAGTTTGTGGTCTCCATCCAGTATCTACTTTACTTCGGAAAAAACAGTCACAACTGGCACCTGTCACAGGCCCTGTAAATGAAGTAGGAACCAGCTCCCCTGTGCCAGAACAGAAGGATGGAGCAGCAACTGGGACTATAAAGGATCAGGAAGAATGTGAGAGGGAGGAGACCCTGTGAGGAGCAGTCTGAAGGAGTCAGGTCAGAAAGGGGACAGGTGAGAGCTGCCTGAGGGTCAGGAGACTGGAGATGGTCTTCTGGGGAAAGCTGCAGAGATCAGAAGGAAGGCGCTAGCATGCTGACCTTCAAGAGCCAAAGCCAGTGCCAGAAGGCTGAAGAGGCCTTTCCTGCCAGAGACCCAAGGCCAGAGAAGGTGAGAAAGGACTGAAGGCTGAGAGCAGCAGAACGCTGACACCAGAAGTCCAGAGAGAGCTGGAGCATGGTGAGAGATGCTGGGGCTGGTTGCTGATAGATCATTGGGACTTGTGTTATTATGGTTTAGGTGCATGTGACTCATAACAAATGAAACTCAGGAAGACAGTTTCAACAATTTCTGGGGACTTTGAATGCGAAAATTGAGGCAGGGCACATGCTGTGCTGCAGGAGGGCACTCCTGGCAGGGTTCCCACAAGACAGCACCCTTGTTGACAGTCTTAATAAAGGAGGAAGAAATTTACGATGAAATGGGCCTGAAGTCTGAAATATCTTCTGAGAGTTTAACATAGAGAGACCACTCTAAGATGAGGCACATTCAAAAGATCCTGTTTTATTGAGAATCTTGCAGTGTCTGGTTTGTAAATGTTATGTGAATGAACAAACAGGGGACTTCACTCTCCTATAGTGCCATCATAGCACCTAATAAACCAGAACAGTTTGCTCCTTGACTGGCTAAAAGGCTAAGTATAGAAGCTAATAAATTATCCTTAGACTGTTTGAATTTGTTTTCCTTTCTAACGCCATCAACTATGGCTGAGCAGCAACAGGACTTTCTACGAGTGTGCTAGGGTATTTGTTCCATTGCGGAGATAGTCTTTGACTGCACTCTTATTCAGAGGCCTCATGTAGAAGCATAAGTAGGGCAGGCCACGGAGATTATATATATATATACACACACACACTTTTTTTGCATGCTGGCAGCAGGCCGGTGCAGGGGTGGCGGTAGGGTGCTGACATGCTGCACATAAGAGCAAAGACTTCTCCTCTACATTTAACAGAAGCCAATCAGAAATTCCAATGGAATTAATTTACACTGGTAATGTTGCTTATTGCATAATTAACTCTCACATTTCTGGGTGCTGACTGCTTCTCTGTCCTTCAGGTGAAGCCATAAAGTCAAAGCATTTAAAGGCTGAACTATGTTGGCAGGGAAGAGTGGAAGCCCAGAGAGTAGTGTACTGTAGAGGGTAGTTGCAGATCCCTGAACACAGTAGGGTCATGTCTCTGATCCCCAAGAAGGGAAACCCCCTTTCCCATAGGGGATATGATCTCTGGAAGTCCATTTTTCTTATCATTTGCTACTGAAATTAGCCAGCAATAACTCATTTAACTCCATAGGACAGCTCCTCAGCTAGATTAAATGCACTGGAGCTATGTCAACTTACATCAGATGAGGATCTGGCCCTAGGTTTTTAAAGTTACAGTTCCCCAAGTAATTTATTTAAAGTTTAAATGCACCAGTATTTCCCTCTCAAAAGGATGAGGGTTTAAGACAGCACGGCACAAAAGATGCCAGTTCTCCTGCAACATATCCAGACATGTGAACGGAACAGATCCTTCAGTGACACTGTCCATTTTTCTTTACACAAAACCAAAGTATGAGATGAGAGAAAGTCTTGAAGGATTTCATTGTTGCTGAATGAGTAGCCACAGATTAGCTTTCCCGGTCAAAATAGCTTAAATGTTTTTCCTGTTTATAGGCAGCAATTGTTTCCCAGACAGAGAGCAAATCTGTAGCTGGAAAACTGCCAGCACACCTGAAGTACAATCGCACCATATCTGAGACTAAGACCTTGTGCTCCCGTCTATTTGTTCTAATGAGGGAATGCAGACATGAAATCTCCCCTTTCTCCCGCTCAGTAGGTTTGTCAGAAAAGACGGAGATAATTTAGAGAGAGATGTGCATTTTTTTCTTTGTTTGAATTTAAATATTACATTTTCTTTATGTCCTCTGAAGCAAGGATTTATTCCATGGATTCCATATGGCCTTGTAAGCAGAAACCACCACCACTTGATTAGGACTTGGTGGGCGTGTGCATGTGTGGATTTATCCTAAACTTGCACTTCATGCTCCCACAAGCAGGCAAGACTGCTGTTGATAACTGGAGGGTAGTTTTATGCCTGTAAAAGATGTCATTTAAAAGCAGTGTATATTTTGAAGACTTTCTGGCAGCTCAATTTTTTTTTAAATATAATAAACCAAAGAAAATTCTTGGTGTCCAACAGCAAGTGATTGGATCTCAAAACTTGCTGGCGTTTGCTTTTGAATGGAACAGAGAAATATCTTCTCCTTTAATGTTTCCATTGATCTATAAAGCAGAAACAGATGCTGGATGTGTCACAGGCTGTCTCTTGACTACATTCAGCAGGAGAAGAGCCTGTGATTAATAAACTCTCTCTCTCTCTCTCTCCCCTCCACCATAGATGTCACTGCAATGAATGCAAAGAACTATGAGAAAGTTCACGGGATACATACTAACTCAGCAAGAAAATAAAAAATAAATATGAAAAAAGTGTCTTTGAAAAGATTGTCAACAACTTTCAGATTAGTAATAGATTCCTGTTCATGCAACAATAAAGCCATTGGACCAGCTATTCAGAACAACCCCTTGGACTTGGCCTTATTCAAAAATATCATAAGAATTATTTTAAGACTGCACTCTGCAATTATGTGCATACATGATAGCATATTGTTTTGTAATGGTCTGTCCAGAGCATGATTGGATTTTTAACTGCATTCAAGTCTATTTGTATTAGATTTTATATGCACAATATATACCTCTGTCAGGATTTTCAATTTTCTCTTTTTGAAGTACTCCTGCATGCTATGGTGACCAGACACTATACTAATTATTAGTCACTATTATCTTCAAGGTCCAGTGATAGGTTTATCACAGGTGTCAGAGGAAGGAGACTATTCATGACTGACATGAGCAGCAATTCACCGCAGGCTGAGGTATTAAAGGATCCCACCAATTAAATCTGGTGTCCCCTACGTTGTTAAGGGTGTGAGCGTTATTGTTTTGATCTGCAGACAACTTTCAATATGAAATGTTGATGAAATTTCAAAGGGAAAAAGATCCAGCATCCCATCACACTCAAAGTGCTCCTGTCAATAACAGTCAATTCAGATGATACTGCCCATTCCATTACAAGACTGGAAACAAATCCTGTAACAAGCCCAACAACAAATACTATTTCAGGCATGTCAAAGACATCCAATTAAATAATGTATGTTACCTTCCTTCTGAGAGGCTCAAAGTGCCTTGGCAATGCTAACCAATTAAGGCTCACCACATAACTATTTGGTAAGCAGCCCATCTTACTTCTCATTTCTAAAATGGGAAAACAGATGAGACAAAGAGGGTAAGGCCTTGTCTACACTACTGGGGTAAGTGGATGCTACTCAGGCTACGTGAATAACGTAGATGGAGTCGATGTAGCGTAGGTCGACTTACTGCGGTGTCTACACTGCTCTACGTTGACAGGAGATACTCTCCTGTTGACTTACCTTACTCTTCTCGTTCCGGTTGCGTAACGGAGTCAACCAGACACCTGCTAAATCAACCCCTGCTGAATCAATCACAGCAGCGTCGATCCCCTGTAAGTGTACACATGGCCTAAGACATTTGTAGCAGACAGTAGCAGCTAGTGTAAGACAGTGTAGTTAAACTGGTGTCGATAGCGCGACACCAGCTGAGGATCTGACCTTGTCTATCTTTTCCAATGCCCTGACCCTTCCAATTTCTTAAGGGAATGGCTACTACAAATGTGAAGAAATATTGCAGTATTTATACTATATTATACACCATATATTTTTCTAAAAATTGGCATCCGTTTCCTGATATTTGGGAATTGGAAGGTTAACAGAATTTTTTTTTACTAGAATGAAGGACAAGATCCCCCAAATGTGTGTCTCTGATTAAACTATATTATTGGTTACTGCATGTCAGTCTATATCCTCACACTATCATTGTTATGCTATATATGCTAATCTTTCTAACATTAATAGTGTTAACATTTACAATTAAACATTATGTTGTTGAGGTATTTTAGGCTCCAGGAAATCTAAACACACGATTACGCAGTTCATAAAATGTAAGGAGATTGTACTATTGCATAAATAAACATACTCCACATATTAACTTAAAATAAGTTGCAAGTGACAGATTTTATACAAAAAAAAAATTGTACTGAATTGTAGAAATTACTAGCCCCACTTGTGTGATTCTTTACTAAAATTTCTATCTCCCCTTTGGCAAAAATGAAAGCTTGCAAATGAGTATTGTTAGCTAACTGCCAAAAAAAGCAAAGGTGTAATAAGAAGAAACCTAGTAGTTAGTATACTGTTTCTCAATTCTTTCAAGTTTAAAATGTTTGTAAATATTCAATTTTGTGTTGTACTTTGTTAAAAGCTTTATTTTTGTATTTATATAACTAGTAAAAGAGAATCAAGTAAAAGCATAGCAGAAATTCAGTGTAACACAGAACTTGAACATTAATACTGAAGTAATAAACATTAACAACGAATTTCTAGACAAACACCAAATAGCAATATTAAGTCACCATTGCAAAGGAAGAGTTGGATCTTTGTTTTAGCAGCACCCTCACTTGAGTCATAAATACTAATTAATGTTGGTCAGATAACAAAATACTGCATATGTTTGTGTTTCATGCTCATAAGGTCCTTTATAGCAGGTACACCATATTTTGTTGGCCTGTCAATTTAGAATGAATGCTGAATAACTATCAGAATTTAACAAGAGGATCTACTTATTCATTTGAGGATTATTTAATTCCCAGCAGTTCAATTAACATAAGACCAAGTTCTATGGTGTTTATCTTTAATCATTTTCTTGATCAAGGACAAAATTTGGCCTAAATTCATCGGAGTGGTCTAGCCAATTTTGTCTTTTTCCTTCAAAACCTTTTATTCTAGCAATGTCCCAACATATATGTTTAAAAGTACCCTCTGCGGTATTATAATGACGAAGATCTTGGTCTATCCCATTTTCAAAAGTATTTGCAGGGAGAAAATGATGTGATAGAGAATTGGATTTGAGGTGTTTAAGTGACGTGTACAGACAGACATTCTGAAGTTACCTTTCCAAACTTTCTCCCACATAGTAGTAACTGATAGTGTGTGTATATCAGCTAGTCATATATTTCTTCTGCCCACGTGGAAGATGCAGTTCTGGCTGTAGTAATTTTTTTTCACCCCAGTGGCCCATGCTTCAGCCATGGGGAAGACTTAGTAACACGGATCTAATGGAGCCCTGCTGCCAGGGAGTGGAATAAGCCATTGAGTTTGGGAGGGGGGGAAAGAGAACAGAGGCTTAGGTGCAGATTTTCCACAGTGCAGTGTTGGTGGGAGAATGCAACCAGGCTCCATGAGAAGTTCCTCATGGAGTCTTCCTTGCAAAAGTCTTCCTTCCTTCCCACAGCTTTTCCCACTGGAGAAGGCAATCTGGGCCAGAGAGACAGATACCATCTCAAATGACATTTCAGAGGCATGCTCCATTGATCTTACACTTAGTGCTAAATAGAAACAAGAGTAAGAGTCTATATTCTGGAAGTGGTCAAGTGAAAGTACTTCTACCAAAGGTTTTTTTTATTATAAAAAAAAAACCACACACACAAAAAATCCACCTAAAAACTAATTTTGTTTCCAGTTCAGTTCACTAGCAATTTTAACTTGTGCAGAACAGGAATATAGTTAGGAAGAAATGATGTTTTTGGGGAGGTATGGACCATAAAAAAGTATGCACTCATGCTACATTACTTACAGTAAACTGCTCTGAGTTACTTGTGCTGTATGGAGTCCAAGGATGCCATGAGTCTCAGGCATAGAAAAGGATCACTAGAACTTTTTTCTTCCTCATCTGTCTCCTAGCAGGACTTTTTTTTAAAACAAAACAATCTCCTTCTCCTTTCTCACACTCAAATAAGAGCTCTTTGCCTCCCTAGTGTTGTCTGGTAACATTCCTTATATTTATTACTCTTTCTAAGATATTCCTATTTCTGTGCAGAGGGAGTTTGATGCCTGTATCCGTATGCATTAAGATGAAAATATATCCCACACATGAGGAAAGATGGTGATGATTCAATTCTCTCTTTGGTTGCAGTCTCCTAAATTTCTTTTTTCAGCTTCTTATCTCCAGGACCAAACACTATGTCAGTCTGTATGTTCAAAACAATTCCTCAGTATTAGCAAGCTAACCTTTCATGTATGCTTATATACATGTACACGGGCTAACTCCTGCTCACTTGACACACTCATGCACAAGGACAAATCCTAATTCCCTTATTCATGTGAGATGTCCCACTGAAATTCAAGCATACCCCATATGAACAAAAAAAAAATCAGAATTTGGTGTTATTATTTTAGGGTTTAAACAAATGTCAGATCTGCAATTCAAAATAATTTTTTAAAAATGCCCCTGGCATACTTTTATGAGCTTTGCAATGATTTTCAAGAGTGACTAGTGATTTTAGGTGCCATTAACCTGAGACACCTTACAGTGCCTGATTTTCAGAAGATAGGTGGTCTGCACATTCTGAAAATCAGGCCCCTCTAAGGTGTGTCTGTTTGGACAACTAAAAACAGAGGCTTACAAAATCATTAGTCTCTTTTGAAAATCCTGGCCTTCATTTGTAATGTTTCTGAAAAAATAAAACTGCTTCGGTTGAACCTTCTATCAAGAGTATGCAGAATTATGGGTATCCTTCCCATAATCCTGTGCTTAGTAAATTCTATGGCTGAATCACTTTTGTTGGTGTTTTTTTAATGTTCTCGTCTGCTAAACAGGGATAAACAACGAAGAAATATTTAAATATATTACAAGGCAGAAGGCGGTGGGAGACAATCTACTTGATGAAGTCAAAGAAATGTTAAATTAATTCTTTGCATCATTCTTTCCCCTAGAAGATTACAGGGTTGGGGATGAGAAGTTGCTATTACAGAGGAAATCAGAACCTGACTTTAAGGATTTGAAGACTATGGATGAAGTTATGGAGTAACTTGTGAATTTCAAACTCAGTAAAACACCAGCACCAGATGGCATTCTCCTTAGGGTATTGAAGCAAATAATAATAATAGTCATACTTAACTCTAATACAAGCCTTTTCAGATGTACTTTACAAAAGTATTTAAATGATAGCCCCAAGGGCGCAGAGCAGAGACTAGACTACAGGTGTCTAAGGTCCCAGTCTCCTGCCCCTTCCACTCATTCATGCTGCTTCTACGGTGATGAGAATCTGTAGCTTAAAAATTGCAAAGGCAGTGAAGTATTACTGACATGCTTTTCTTCAGAAATAGAGTTAAGGAACACTTCCAAGTCTAGTGAAACTGACTGAGCGTACACACAGAACATAGTATGCTTGGTTAAGTATCAGCAGATAGCGTTAAATTAACACACTATGCATCACGTACCTTTCAATTCCTGCATACCCACTCCTCAGCAGAGTGGGATGCCTGGTGAATTCACTAGAGCTAGAGCCACAGAACCCACAGTCACTCTGCCAGTAGCCAGTCTTCAAAGCTCCCCTGAATGCTAGACACGTATGTGTGGAGGGTGTGAACTCCCTCTATGAGATCCTAGTATTCTGACCCCCACACTTCCACCTTCTAGTGTGAAACAGATGGGAAGCACAAAAAGGCAGGATCTTCCCCCAAACGACTCAAAGAATATAAATTAATAGTCAGATATCCAGAGACCACTATTGTACCAGTGATGTTTATTATATTTGGTAGTGATGTGCAGAAGTAGACAGCAACCTGGTAAAACTTGCATATGTTATAAAAGACCTGTTTAATTTAGCATAAAAAAAGAGGTTTGTGAGAAATTCCAAATCTAAATAAAACGGGCAATTAGGTAGCATAGAAGCAGCTGGGTTTTTTTACATTTTGGATTAGTGCATAGCTGGAAAAATGTCTCTCTCTCAGGTATCTTATGGGATCTGTATTTGCAGGATCCTTTGAGGAAGACACAAAATAGTAATTTTGGATAATTCAACAAAGATGTCTGCCCAGTTCATTACAGCAGTTAAAGAAGCAAACATGAATTCCTCAACATAGGGATAGGGCAGAAGTTCAGCAGAGCTTGGAGTAGGACAGTGGACGAGCAGATGGTAGCTTTCTGGGCTTGAAGAAGCAGAGGGCAGGGTTGCCAATTTTGGTTGGACCTATTCCTGGAGGTTTCATTTTATGACATAATCTTTAATTAAAGATTATTCTTTAATTCCTGGAGACTCCAGGGCAATCCTCAGGGGTTGGCAACCCTAGCAGAGGGAGAAGCAGCAGAAAGACTTACAGGGAGGCAAAGACATGGCATTCATGGGTAGGAAGGCACAAAGGAGAGATATTCTGTAGTTTGAGTTAGTTATGTGTGAGAAAAATGAATAGGAAGTGTTTTGGGCATATTGGAGTGATTGGTGAATTTAAATATCTGTGGGTGGGCCAAAAGCTGCAAAACTATAATGTATCAGAGGGGTAGCCGTGTTAGTCTGAATCTGTAAAAAGCAACAGAGGGTCCTGTGGCACCTTTGAGACTAACAGAAGTACTGGGAGCATAAGCTTTCGTGGGTAAGAACCTCACTTCTTCAGATGCAAG